>NW_028162998.1:0-90000 GCF_964263955.1 Coregonus lavaretus | reverse complement strand
TTCCTGACAGGCCGCCCCCAGTTGGTGAAGGTAGGAAACAACACCTCCACTTCGCTGATCCTAAACACTGGGGCCCCACAAGGGTGTGCGCTCAGCCCACTCCTGTACTCCCTGTTCACCCAATACTGCTTGGCCAAGCACGCCTCCAACTCAATCATCAAGTTTACAGACGACACAACAGTAGTAGGCTTGATTACCAACAATGACTAGACAGCCTACAGGGAGGAGGTGAGGGCTCTGGGAGTGTGATGCCAGGAAAATAACCTCTCACTCAACATCAACAAAACAAAGGAGATGATCGTGGACTTCAGGAAACAGCAGAGGGTGGGTGCACCCCCCTATCAACATCGACGGGACCGCAGTGGAGAAGGTGGAAAGCTTCAAGTTCCTTGGCGTACACATCACTGACAAACTGAAATGGACCACCCACACAGACAGTGTAGTGAAGAAGGCGCAACACAGCCTCTTCAACCTCAGGAGGCTAAAGTAATTTGGCTTGGCACCTACAACCCTCACAAACTTTTACAGATGCACAATTGAGAGCATCCTGTCGGGCTGTATCACTGCCTGATACGGCAACTGCACCGCCCACAACCGCAAGGCTCTCCAGAGGGTGGTGCGGTCTGCCCAACGCATTACCGGGGGCAAACTACCTGCCCTCCAGGACACCTACAGCACCCGATGTCACAGGAAGGCCAAAAGATCATCGAGGACATTAACCACCCGAGCCACTGCCTGTTCACCCCGCTATCATCCAGAAGGTGAGGTCATTACAGGTGCATCGAAGCTGGGACCGAGAGACTGAAAAACAGCTTCTATCTCAAGGCTGTTAAACAGCCATCCCTAGCACATTAGAGGCTGCTGCCTATAGACATAGACTAGAAATCACTGGCCACTTGAAGAAATGGAACACTAGCCACTTTAATAATGTTTACATATCTTGCATTACTCATCTCATATGTATATAATGTATTCAATACTATTCTACTGTATCTTAGTCCATGCCACTCTGACATCGCTCGTCCATATATGTATATATTCTTAATTCATTCCTTACTTAGATTTGTGTGTATTGGGTATATGTTGTGAAATTGTTGGATATTACTTGTTAGATATTACTGCACTGTCGGAGCTAGAAGCACAAGCATTTCGCTACACCCGCAATAACATCTGCTAAACACGTGTATGTGACCAATACAATTTGATTTGATTTGATTTGGTGTTTTCATCTTGTTTTGTGACATCTGTATTAGTAAATCCATCTACTGACTAGTCCATTTGGGCTGTTATGTCTTTTTGTGTCTGTTCTGCTGTTACTATATACAGACAACATTAGTTTAGCAAGGCTCGACTTAATCCCAAAGGCTACAGATAGAACACCGATTTTGATATATGTACTGGAGGCCTATAATTGCCATCATGACCCGATGCGTCATTATTTTCTGTCAACATTATCAGCTGAGGCGTCATTATTTTCTGTCAACATTATCAGCCGATGCATCATTTTTTTCTGTCAACATTATCAGCCAATGCATCATTCTTTTCTGTCAACATTATCAACATATGCATCATTATCTTCTGTCAACATTATCAGCTGATGCATCATTTTTTTCTGTCAACATTATCAGCCAGTTTTTAAAAATCATTGTGTCTCTGCCTTTTGCAGTGCAGCAGCCTCAACTCTCCAGTACATATGTTAATAATGAAAGCTGACGGTAACCTTAAATTACCCAAAGAAAAGTGAAAGTGTGGCATTGATGTATTGAAATCCCCCGGCGTCCCTATTTCCTCTTTGATCAGAATGGAAAGGGAATCTTTTGGTAGTTCTCTACACTATGTTATGTATCTCTGTGGTGTACTGGTGCCATAACCACAACAGAGGCATCACTGACACTGTTACTTTGGTGCTTAGTCAGTTCTCTGCCAACTTCCGCTTTTAGTCAGAGGATGTGCACTAAATGGTATCCTTTTACCTATATAATGCACTACTTTTAAATGTAAAAATAGTGTGTGTGTATATATATATATATATATATATATATATATATATATATATATATATATATATATATATATATATATAGTACCAGTCAAAAGTTTGGACACACCTACTCATTCCAGGGTTTTTCTTTATTTTTACTATTTTCTACATTGTAGAATAATAGTGAAGACATCAAAACTATGAAATAACACATATGAATCATGTAGTAACCAAAAAAGTGTTAAACAAATCAAAATATATTTTATATTTGAGATTCTACAAAGTAGCCACCCTTTGCCTTGATGACAGCTTTGCACACTCTTGGCATTCTCTCAATCAGCTTCACCTGGAATGCTTTTCCAACAGTCTTGAAGGAGTTCCCAAATATGCTGAGCACTTGTTGGCTCAAAATAAACAAAAATAAGTTAGTCAACCTCTCATCCTGTTCCCCCAACCCTACCCATCCAACATGTCTCCATCCAACCACCCACCTCCCACCCCCCACCCCCCACCCTGAAACCATGTTTTCCACCCCTCACATCTCTATCTGCCCGCCCATCACCCTACCCACCAGAAGTAAATATAAGTCGTCTTACAGCATAAGGAAACAGACAGATAAATAGACTTGGTGAGTGGATGGAGCAGTGTTGAGGTGCTAGCCGAGATTGAGTTTGCCTCATACCGAAGTCCTCAATGCAGCTTCTAGGAAGAAACAATATAGCTTTAAGCTCCGTGGTATAAATCAGACTGTATCTATGTCCTAAATGACATCCTATTCCCTATATAGTGCACAAATTTTGACTTAGCGCCCAATGGGCCCTGGGAGAAAGTAGTGCACTACATAAGGAATAGGGTGGCATTTGGGACTCACACTATGGATCATAATGGACTGTCAGCCCTTGCATTCATAGCTCCATCCATAAATGTTATAGTGGTTGGTGGTTCAATTCTATATCCCCATCTTTCAGCTTTATTGAGCTGTCATTTTGTTGTTTTTCAAATAACAGAGTGGGCTTATAATGCTACTTCAAGGAGGAATTATAAACACAGTTTCAAGCCCCTAGTATGAGTCAGAACTAGGCTCATAAACTTCAGAGCACAGTGCAAATAATCTCATCTGTGCCTGCATTGAGGAAGACTAAGTAATTTAGAGACAGCATCTGAAAGAAATGGGTTTCAGTTAGCTATCAAGGAAAGGATGGAGGACAAACTTAGTGAAAGCAGTGAGTGACATTGTGCAAAAGTCATTCAAATACTGACATTGGTTATTTCCTTGTCAGTGTGCAGTCATCATTTCAAGAGGACACTGAGACAAGAAAGAGCCACGTACTGTCGGCCATCTATTGCAATAAAGGGGGCTGCTGTAGGCTACTGATATTTAACGTTTGACAGGATGAGAGAATGTTTCATTCTGATCCTAGAGGTTTCCAATAGAACACACAACTTGCATCAAGAGTATCCTTTATGTTGTTGTGGTGACCTATTTCTTTAATTAGCGACATTCATAATCTCGCAGAAACGTTGGTGTGAAAAGCGGTCAGACGCTGAAAATAACAACCTTCAACTTTTCTGGAACATTTCCTGAAGATTGGAAAGAAGGGCAAGCCAGCCTTTGTTGTTGGAGGAAGTACATTCCCTTACCAGCTCAAAAACATTCCACTGAACAATTGGACATTTGTGTTGTGTCATGCGACTGTGTGTGATGTGTGAAAGTGTATACAGAGGGGGAGAGGATTGAATATGAACTATAAATCATTTGGTGACGGCAAGAACCTCTGTAAGCGTCTTAGGGAAAGTAAGGAAAGTAAGGAAAGGGATTTTACCTATATTCCCAAGCCATTGTTCCACACGACTCCATAACAACAGCTATTATTAATACAAAATGGCAGACTCTAGACGGAAACACAGGGTCCTGTGGAGGGAAACCATGTCAGAGATCCCCAGCAGCACAGATGCAACAGCGATAAAGAGGTTCTATTAATGAACCGGAACTCTGTGTCATCCCCCTCTACCCCTCTTCCATCCCTACAGCTCTGTCCCTCCCTCCCTCTCTCCCTCTCTTTACCTGTGTGGGAGGCAGAAAGCCAAATCCACAATTAAAGGCAGCGGGACCACAGATTGCACCGCTCTACTTCTACCTCCCTAATCACACATAGACAGACTATTCCACTCACCCAGAGCAGGGAGGGAGGGATGGAGGAGGAAGGGGGGGGGGGGGGGTTGGAGCACATCCACGGCATAGGAAGATTTCCTCCTGATCCCCCCCCTTCTCCCCCATACACACGCACGCACACACACATGCATGCACACACACACACTCTGTCATCATGAGGAGCAGGTATTGGAGTGTCCGAGAAATGGATTTGTAATTGGTGGCAGGATTGACATAGCATGAGACAAACACAAAGAGAGATCCTATCTGGGTTAAACCTACAGTACCGTCACTACGTCATAGAAACATGGATTTGTGTTCTCACTACCCTTCTGCTTTCAAAGAGGAACAAGAACAATAAACGGTTTCTATTAGCCTTTCAATCGCTAGGTTTTTGTGGGGGGTGTACAGTAGCTTCAATGCTATATTTAAAGTTCCATTATAAACTGGGTGGTTTGAGCCCTGAATGTTGATTGGCTGACAGCCGTGGTATATCAGACCGTATACCACGGGTATGACAAAACATGTATTTTTACTGCTCTAATTACATTGGTAATCAGTTTATAATAGCAATAAGGCACCTCGGGGGTTTATGATATATGGCCAATATACCACGGCTAAGGGCTGTATCCAGGCACTCCGCGTTGCGTCGTGCTTAAGAACAGCCCTTAGCTGTTGTATATTGGCCATATTCCACACCTCCTCAGGCCTTATTGTTTAATTATAACAGTCAAGTCAAATTACACTTGACATTCTGACAGACAGAAGTCATGAGTTTTTTGGGGATTTATCTCAAGTATGATGTCACACAGACAGAATGGAATTAAAACCACCACAACAAACCTTCTGTCTGATCTGACTCAGAAGTAACAATGTTTCCAATTTACGTAAGACACCACACTGTTAAGGCCCTGTAACTATCAGGGGGTGAAGAAGTATGCAATCATCAAAGTGCTATACACTACATACAGTAAGTCTTGAACAATTACATGTAGCTGCCATTGTGGGAGTTTTAAAAGAGACATAGGCCTACAGTTGGCTGTCTAGGGGGTGAGTTGGCAGGTGGGTTGGCAGACAGCTGTGGGCTTTGACATTCTCTCTCTCTCTCTCTCTCTCTCTCTCTCTCTCTCTCTCTCTCTCTCTCTCTCTCTCTCTCTCTCTCTCTCTCTCTCTCTCTCTCTCTCTCTCTCTCTCTCTCTCTCTATACCATCCTTCCTTCAACGATGTCTCTTGAGGCTGGCGATGGAGCCGAGGTGAGTGACTCATACTGTCTGTAGTCACCATCTAACTTCCCTTTTTGAGTGTGTATGTATGTGTGTGTATGTGTATGTGTGTGTATGTGTGTGTGTGCATGTGTGCGCGTGCGAGGGTGTGACTGTCTTTTCCTCTTCCCCATTGGGTATGAGTCTCCCTCCCTCAGGGGAGAGAAATATGTGAGGCAGTGCTGTGGAGGAGGGAGGAAGGTGACACATCCTACAGCTTCATCCCCTCCTCCTTCTCCCCTCCTGCCCTGTCTCCCCTCCCCCTCCTCACATTGCTATCAAACACTCACACAACTATCACACACTCAACACTGTATATTGCCATAATATTACTTTTGAAATGTCTCTAATCCTTTGGAACTTTTGTGAGTGTAATGTTTACTGTTCATTTTATATAGTTTATTTCACATTAGTTTATTATGTATTTTACTTGCTTTGGCAACGTCAACATATGTTTCCCATGACAATAAAGCCCTTTGAAATGAATTGAGAGAATAATTTGACCCTGCCTAACACACTATTTTGACTTGTGAAGACTGATTCTGCCTGAGAAAAGGAACCGTTTTCACCACCAGACAATCAGTGACAACAACCTCAGGAGATAGACAGGTAGCTATCTAAACTCCTCTTTAAACCTCAGGAGGAGATAGACAGGTAGCTATCTAAACTCCTCTTTAAACCTCAGGAGGAGATAGACAGGTAGCTATCTAAACTCCTCTTTAAACCTCAGGAGGAGATAGACAGGTAGCTATCTAAACTCCTCTTTAAACCTCAGGAGGAGATAGACAGGTAGCTATCTAAACTCCTCTTTAAACCTCAGGAGGAGATAGACAGGTAGCTATCTAAACTCCTCTTTAAACCTCAGGAGGAGATAGACAGGTAGCTATCTAAACTCCTCTTTAAATTATGACTCATAATGTGGAGGATAAATCATGGAAATCTCAATTTTCAGGACCCCTATTTTACCATGGGTGCCAGTCTGTTGGTAGCGATTGCTTCTAGTATAACCTTCTGGGTTCAAATCCAGGTTTCATGCACGTCACAAGACTGTGTTAGCCTGCTGAGATAAAGCCCTATACATTACTTGACAGGCAGTAATCGAACAGGCTGAAACTCTCCCAGACAGTCTGTCCTTTTCCAGTCTCAACCTCTCAGTTTACGGCGCTTTACTAGTACAATCACAATATGATGGAAACTATGGCAGCAGAAATCACAACAGAAAAACTCCCATAATAAGAGTGTCTTCCTTTTTCTCTGATCACATACTAATGTAGGATCTTAATTTGAGCCAGTTTGCTATAGTAGGAAATAGTCCTGCCACAACAGGAAATGTGAATTATAATGTGGATTATATATAATGTGAAAATTACAAACATCAGAAGCCTTTTTGAACCTAAATACAGGAAAATTATCAGCAACAAAAGAGTGATCAAATTAAGATCCTACATCTGTAATCTGTTCCTTTGGTGACTCATGGATTTGAGTCAGGGAGGCAGAGACAAATCAGAGGCAGAAGACGCATATGTGTGTGTGTGTGAGTGCACGGTTGTGTGTCTATGTGTGTGTGTGTGTGTGTGTGTGTGTGTGTGTGTGTGTGTGTGTGTGTACCCTTCCACCACTAAGCCTGTGCGCTGTCTGTGAGAAAAGGCCATTAATCTGCAGGGTAGGAGGGTAGCAGACAGCGTTAGACACATGTGGGTCAGACGGGCTGGCAGAGAGAGCCTGAGCAAAAATACACAGATGGAGCACTAGTGCACATTCAAAAGCTGTGGAAGTCCTAATCATAGAATTACAATTAGAATGCTATAGTCAGATCATGTGAGTCTAATTTTAGCTGGCTGAAGAAAGCACCAAAACTGTAGTACAAACACAATTATTAGTGGGACTTCATTAAATCAGATCACCTGTCAAAGTTTCTACAGTTACTGAAAGCATCAGTTCAATAAAATCCTCCCTGCCTCCCAGAGCGAGAACAAGAGAGCTGTCCTTTCTTTCAACCCACTACTTTTATGACAGATGATCAAAACAAAACGGTATGACTCAACCAACTCAACTACTCCGAACTGTATTTCAAACCTGAAAAACCTGAGTCATATATGTAACAATAGGTCTATCTGGAAGTCCACAGAAAGTTTCTGCAATACCCCCTGGACAATCACGGGTGTTTCTAACTGACCTACTGTAGTAATTCAGAGAATACCATCTGATTGGTTCCTTTGTTCCTGTAAAGACTATTGCCTTCTCTGACATTGAGTAGGAATAAAGGTGTAGAGACCGTAGGGATTTCTCATTCATAAAATTAGGGCCTTTCCTAAAGCTGATTGGGTAAATCTTTGGGCCTGAATTTTGCCCCAAAAGAATGGTGTTGGGAATGTACAGACGCCTCGTTTGTTTAGTGTCTGTAGTGATGCAGTTGGAAAAGTTTTTATCCAGTATAACAGTATTGTCCTATATGCAAATCTCACAGCATTGACCTAAAAAGGCTCTATTGGTCTTGCAACAAAGGAAGTTGAATGCTGCTTTTACAGTTAAAATGTAATTAATAATACAAAATAAGTCCTTAACCTTGTTATCAAAACCTCTTCATTCAGAAGTACACTGGCTGCTGATTAGAGAGGCTAGATGTCTCTCAGTCAGAGGAGACGGGTAGGGTCGAGTGTTACCTCGGTAAGTACTCTAACAGACCACAGGTTAGCAAAAGAGCATATTACAAGATAACATTGTATTTTTATTAGCATTACACATTGCTAAAAGGTTAAGAAATCAACCCATTTCAAGAGCAAAGAGGACACTGCCTGCATGGCTTGAATAGTATGGCTCTCTTATCCCTCATTGGCTTGAAATTGACTTGGTGGTCACACTTTATTTGGACAGTCCGGAAAGTTCACCTGTAGATGCTCTGGTCATACTATCAACAAACTATCTGTTGATAAGAAACTGCTTGTTATGGTTACGGTTAGGGTTAGGTTTAGAATAAGGGTTAGGGTATGTGTTAAGGTTAGGGTAAGGGTCAAGTTTAGGGTTAGGATAAGGGTTAAGGTTAGGGTTAGTAGATAGTTAGTTGAAATGTTACTGATAGTCTCCCATCTATTTTCCCCATTCCTATTGACTTTGGTCAGCCAATCCCATATAATGTGGAGATGCGTATGTTATCAGCCCACGGCACCCGGGTTCATTAACGTCTTGTTTGGCCAGGCCTGGGCTTTACTCGGTGACTCACTGGCCTTGCAGACAGCCATTCACACACTCACGTACACTCTGACATGTACGTACGCAGGCACGCACACAGGCACGCAAACAAGTGCACACAGACGCACACAAACAGACGTGCACACACACACACACACACTTATTAGCAGCTGCCATCATCAGAAGGAAGTTGGTGACCTCAGTGGCGCTGCCCATTTTAGGTCACATTTACCAGAACTGAGCTGGTTCAGTGTTTTAGTGAGATCCTCTTCTCAGGCTGAAAAACACGTAGGCTGCTTGGATGGAGAGGGTGAAAGGGTGAGATATTCTAATGTAGTGTAAGTGGGAAAAAGCAGAAGATACCAGCTGGTAGTCTTGTTATAGCCGACAGTGTGCACAAGCTACTTTGTCTCAACAGTGCTTTCAAATTTTACCCAATGAGGGAAAAAAAAGTATTTCCCCTTTATTTAGATGCAAAGTGACACAGAGACATTTCGTTTCTGTGGTGAGGTTAGAACACCTGTTAAACTTCCCGTTTTAATCATATGAGGTGACTTTCAGTTTTGCTTGAGTTGATTCCTGTTAAAGAGCATTTTATAGGAAAGGTGTATTCCATCACAGTGATTACTAACAAAGTTGTGCAACCAGAATAAGATTGGAAAGATTTTTTAGAACTGTCTTATAAACCCACAGTCACCCTCAATACATTTACATTTTACATTTACGTCATTTAGCAGACGCTCTTATCCAGAGCGACTTACAGTTAGTGAGTGCATACATTATTAATTTTTTTATACTGGCCCCCCGTGGGAAGCGAACCCACAACCCTGGCGTTGCAAACGCCATGCTCTACCAACTGAGCTACATCCCTGCCGGCCATTCCCTCCCCTACCCTGGACGACGCTGGCCAATTGCGCGCCGTCCCATGGGTCTCCCGGTCGCGGCCGGCTACGACAGAGCCTGGATTCGAACCAGGATCTCTAGTGGCACAGCTAGCACTGCGATGCAGTGCCTTAGACCACATTTCCCAACCCACACGTAACCAGCCATGAAAAGGCGTCCAACAAACCAACTGTAACTCCAAATATATTTTCCAATCCACACGTAACAACACAAAATGTGGATTCAGCACTAAAACTTGCTGGCTGCGATAAGAGAGGTTTCCAAACATCAGTTTCCCCGACTGTAGAAGAAAAGGACAATGTTTGGCATGCGGGAGGAAACTGCTTCCTGTTGGCCCAGGACACACTTCCTGTTCACTTCCTGTCCTAGCTGTGCTGAGTGACAACAGCACTTCCTGTAGGACAGGAAATGGCTGGGAGAAGCCTGTGGTGCCTTGGGCCTCTGGAACATTCTGGACCTAAACTAAACTGTGCCTTTAGAGTTTAGACAAGGGCCCCTCAAGGCCCATTTCATTCTGAAGTCTATGTATGTTTCAATACAGTACCTTGTAGTGCAGCTACTTTCAACTGAAGTGGGCCTCTAGATCAGGGACCTCCAGGTTCCAATTTCATCTTTAAACACAGTATGTTATTCTAGTTAGCCCGTACATTGACCTACATAATTCTGGTTGCACTCTACAGGTTGTATCTAAAGATATCCAAACATGTTAGGTGAGAAGGTTAAAAATAAACCATAACAAAATAGCTGGAATATTTATTTACACACGTATGTAGAAGTACTGGAAGATGAGTCATCTTCACATATTAGGCCTGTCAGTGAGTGGTAGGGTGTGAGGCCCCTCCCCTTTCAGCATACTGCAAGGGTGGAATCTGCTGAGGTGGTAGTGAAACCCGTTTTGTCAAACCACGGCGCTCACACATCTGGGCTGGGTGTGTGTGTGAGGGTGGGGTGTGTGGTGTGTGTCTTATGTGCGCACATAGGAAATACGCAAGTGTTTAGGAAATAATTTTATGATGAGGAATAATCATGGTATTGGGCCTGAGGCTGAGGCATATCCTGAATAATGGGAAGGAGTGTGACTTCCCAGTTCCCATCATTTGCATATTATTCAATGTAGAACATCAAATCATTTCCATATGTAAATGATAACTAACTATGACCTTATGCTACTGTGTGAGGGATTCCGTATCAACGCCTAAGGACAATTCTATATGAATACTATTCAATTCTGGCTAAACCTGAATGGCTAAAACACATATTATATGAGTGACTACCACATCCTTACCTTCAGAGATATTGCCATTTGAAGCTTTGGACAAACTGAATTTAGGTAACGTAGTTCAGTCCCTGATCTAATTGGTCTGAAACTGTGCAGGCCTACTTTGGTCCCATGTCCCACATCTACCAAGGTCCCCATCTTCTCTCCACCATGCTCCACCAGAGTGTCTCGAGGCTAGGGGAAGGAAGCCGGAGCGGGTGGGTCCAGGGCCAGGAGCTCCATGTTTATGTAATAACATCCTGCCTGCTGACTGCAGCCAACAGTGAATAATCTGCCCCAATCTGTTCTGTTCCCCCGGTCGCCTGGCGTCTGCTCTCCCACCCGCCACCCAGCCCTGCCAAGAACCAGCCTGGCACTGGCTGGTCCCAGATCTGTCTCTGCTTGAGCCAACTCTGTCTATCAATGTCATGGCAAGAACCAGACTGGTCCCAGATCTGTTTGTGCTACAGCCAACGTTGTCATGCCTGGTTCTGGCTGGTCCCATATCAGTATATACTTTAGTCAAATAACTGGCTACCGTCACGCCATACAATGGCTCTGACTATCAGTGTCATGGCAGGATTTGGCTGGTCCCAGATCTGTATGTTTTAGCCAACTGCTCTGACTATAGTGTCATGGCAGGGCTTGGCTGGTCCTAGATCTGTATGTGCTGTAGTCAACTGCTATTGTTGTCATGCAATAAGCTATCCTGGTCCTAGATCTGTGTGTGTTTCAGCCAACTCCTTTCATGCTATCATATAGCCTGGTCCCAGATCAGTATATGCTCTAGCCAACG
Organism: Coregonus lavaretus; assembly: GCF_964263955.1. Lineage (NCBI taxonomy): Eukaryota > Metazoa > Chordata > Actinopteri > Salmoniformes > Salmonidae > Coregonus > Coregonus lavaretus. Next base: position 78,459 of record NW_028162998.1, on the reverse strand, counting down.
TTGCCATGCCAAGAGCTAGCCTGGTCCCAGATCTCTATTTACTTTAGCCAACTAACTGACCACCGTCATGCCATACAATGGCATAATATGTTTGATTTAGCCTGGTCCCAGATCTGTATGTTTTAGCCAACTGCTCTGACTATCAGTGTCATGGCAGGGTTTGGCTGGAGCTCCTACAGATCTGGCACCAGGCTATATCTTGGCCTGAAACAGAGAGTTACGCAGGAAGAGGAGGCCACATATGCAGTCAGCATGCCTGGCTGTTAGTTAGATGTGATGATAGAGTCTTGGCTGTAACGGGGTGGTGACAATGAAGAAGGGGTAGTGTGTATTAACACTCCAGATATAAAAGTGCTGATTTGAAGTATAGTGTGGAAATACAGGGAGAAAACCATGCAATCATATTAGTATGTGCGCTCTGGCTGACATTTGTGATGACTGTTTTCCTACCGGTATTCATGATGACAATAGCAAGGATAACGACGAGGACAGACTTGTTTGTGGGTGTGGTCAATCAAGAGCTGTGACTAAACCACCTTACCTCTGCGTGTCATTGGCCAACGCCTCTGTAGACCACAACGCTTTCACTGGCAATCTCTCTTAGTACTTATTCACCTGAGATAATGCTATATGTGTAAGAAAATCTACCTGCCTTAACATTCCCAGGCAGGATCCAGGAACCATACTCCCAGGCCTGCTGATGAGTCAACCCAAAGAGGGATGCCTCCAACTGGGGGAGACGTCTTGGTTACCTTGGGCTCTCTTGGAGAAGGAAAGGGAAGAATGATCAATCTCCAAACCCTCAGCGATGTGTAGAAGATAAGTGTGATAGGGCCATTGAGAGAGAAAAGGGGCTATTTCGAGCTTCCTGCGTGTGTAATGCGTATGGTTGTGTAGCTTTGGGCAGGGGAGGTGGAAGAAGTGTTAATTTCGTCAACAACAATAGTGACTAGAATATTCGTCAAACACCTATTTTTCAGTGCCAATTGACGAGACTATAACTGACTAAATAGACCCAGAAAAAAATATAACTAAACAAAAATGATTTTTCATTTCAGTTGACTAAAACGAGACGAGACTCAAATCTGACTACTAAAATGACTGGACAAGAGATTGAGAGCTTTTCAGTGATAAGCACAGTTCATATTAGCAGCACAGATGCGCAGCACAGTTCTGTTCAGCAGTGGGAAGGATGCGCCACACCCGGAACACACAGCCTAGCCTACATCCGCTGGTGAACTGCGGGGGAGCAAGCGATGAGTGTTGGCAGACAGGCAGACAGGCTTCACTCCGGCTCCAACTATACACCTCGCGCATGCGACTCTCTTGCTTCCCTGTAGCTAACCAGTCACCGCCAGCCTTCTAGATACCCTTTACCAGGTTAAGAAACACTAGCTGCTTTACAAAATAAATTAAAAACAATGGCAGCATTAAGATTAATAGTAAAACAACAGTCTAGCTATGTTTTTCTCTCCCTTGAATGTAGAAAAGGTTCTGTGGCCAACATACTAGCCAAGTCTCCTGCTTTTTCTCAGAGAAAAGGGCTTGATTCAAGCCATTACCATTCAGAAGATATGACCCATAATACCGGCGCTACGCTTTTTTCTTTATATCCTGCATCAGTTTACATTCATAAAGCATATCGCAGGCCGTTCTAAAAAAAAGGCTACTTGCGGACCGGAAACCATTTGTTTAGGCTACACCTTGTTCAGTCATGTTACCTCATTAGCTAGCTATAGCTAACAACCTGGGGGCGCATTCAGCAGGACGCAACGTTTTGGAACTTTCAGATAGAATTATGCTATGTAGAACAAACATGCCTCTCTGACATGTTGAATAAGGACTAAAGTGGAATTTCATGGAATTTCTATCTGCAAAGGAAAATGTATAGGAAACAGTTTATTGACTAAATGTCTCTTACCACTACTCTATATCTGTCTGAGTAAATAACTTTATTTTGAGCACTTGGACCAGGACTCGAACAATGGGAATTGGACTTCAGCCATATGGACTCGTGACTCGACTACATCACTGGGTGAAACAGTCATTATCTCCCGTTCAAAGTCATTGTCCCCCGTTCTACTTCTGGACATGTGGCTGCGGCATCTGTGGAACGTTGATAACAATGGTGATGACACGACAGAGTGACAGAGGTGCAACCCATACTACTGCCAATACTTTACGCCAACTCTCTCTCTCTCTCTCTCTCTCTCTCTCTCTCTCTCTCTCTCTCTCTCTCTCTCTCTCTCTCTCTCTCTCTCTCTCTCTCTTTCTCTCTCTCTCTCTAAAATGAAAGGGTATTAAAATGAAAGGGCATTTAGTTGACTAAAATGGCCCATTGTTTTCATCGTTTTGACAATAGTTAAATCAATATTCAAATGACAAAAATGTGACTAAGACGTAATGATATTTTAGTCAAAATGACTAGCACAAGACTAAATCTAAAAACGAGTGTCAAAATGAACACCTGGTGGAAGAGGTTGGGCCCACACATGCACAATGTGCAATAGTGCTGCTGATGGCTGATTCATACACTACCACGTGTCTCTCCTGCACCTCCATGCGCAAGAGTGTGTGTGTGTGTGTGTGTTTGCATTGTTTCGACCGTGTGTTCACGCAGGTGTTCTTCCATGTGTGTGTGTCATTCCGTGGTCTCCGTCAATATATGACTGCATGACTCCTCCAAAGCCCTCTCTGATGACGCACATCTCAACAGGCTCAGCTCTGTAATACATCTCTTCCTCATCTCCCTGCCCTATTTATTAAAAGACCCTCATATATAGGTGTGTGTGCGTGCGTACATGCGTGCGCTCGTGTGTGTGTGTGCATGCGTGTGTGTGTAGGTGATGACCATTGAGGACAATGCACTCTTCTGTAATATGATCATAACACTGTAAGCTTTTAGTGTTGCAAACCAGACAGGATTATGTGTGTATTTGCCCAACATGGATGGGCAGAACACTGTTAGCATTTAATGTTGTCAGCCAGACAGTACAAAGGGATTACAATATTGTTATACCATTATTGCATTATTATTGCACATTTATAACAACGCCAACGCTATGTCGCAAATTTGATCACGGTGACTCTGTTCCGATATGTGACTTGACTCAAAGGAAATGATTGTGTTTGATGTGTTTTGCCTGAACAAGATGGGGGTTCTGTCTTATGTTTGACTCATGGCATAGTGGCACACACACACACACACACGGAGCTCCTGGCAATGGACCTACCAGCTCTGGCTTCCTTCCCCCAGCATCGAGACACTCTGGTGGGGCACAGTGGAGAAGAGATGTGGGCCTGGGTGGATGTGGGTCCAAAGTAGGCTTGCACAATCTCAGCCACTTCGCTTGGATCAGGGACTGATCTTTGCAACCCAAATTCAGTTTTTCAAAGCTTCAAAAATGATTGAACAACCATCACTATTTATTTATTGGTTGACACGTCTCTTATTCATAGAGGTGTTCATGATGACAATACCAGTGTGGACAGACTTGTGGTTGTGGCCAATCAAGACTAAGCCACCATACCTCTGCATGTCATTGGCCAACGCCCAGGGTTGGGTAGGTTACTTTCTAAATGTAATCTGTACAGTTACTAGTTACCTGCACAAAATTGTAATCAGTAATGTAACTTTTGGATTGCCCAAACTCAGTAACGTAATCTTTCAGTCACTTTCCCCTTAAAAGCCATTAGAACAAGACAAAAAGGATCCATCAAACACATTTGGTGTGTCATCATAGTGGTCTCTGACATCATAGTGGTCTCTGACATCATAGTGGTCTCTGACTTGTGGTAAGACTCGCTCAGGTGGAACAAACTTAAACTTGCGCCTTTCTTCAATGCTGAATTGAATGTCATTGAGAAAACAGAAAGGTGTCATAATGGATTTTTTCCACGCAAACATCCTTTCTGATTACAATATTTTAGCTGGTAATGTAACTGATTACAGTTAAAGTTTTTTTGTAATCCGATTACATACCCTGCCAATGCCGCCATAGACCGCACCCCTTTTACTGGAAATCTATCCGTATTCTAATTCACCTGTGAAGACGATATCTGTCAGTAACATCTTCCTGTAAGTTATAGGAACTCTCTCCTTTCTCTACCTAGTCACCTGACATGATCTGTGTAAGCAAGTCTACCTGCGTTAACACTCCCAGGCAGGAACCAGGAACCATGCCCCCCCAAGGGCCTACCGATATGTCAAACCAGCTGGATGAGTCAGCTGGATGAGTCAATGCAACTCAGAGAGACATCTTTACCTGGGTCTCTCCTGGGGGAAGAGAGAGGGGAGGATAACCCACCTCCAGAACCTCAGGGATGGAAGTAACAGCAGAATGAAAGATGTCTATTTTGAGCTCCCTGCTTCCGTATTGTAGTATATTGTCCATATGGTAGTATATTGGTAGTATTTTGTTCGTATGGTAGTATATTGTTCGCACAGTAGTATATTGTCTGTATGGTAGTATATTGGTAGTATATTGTCCGTATGGTAGTATATTGGTGGTATATTGTCCGTATGGTAGTATATTGTCCATACGGTAGTACACTGCTCAAAAAAATAAAGGGAACACTTAAACAACACATCCTAGATCTGAATGAATGAAATAATCTTATTAAATACTTTTTTCTTTACATAGTTGAATGTGCTGACAACAAAATCACACAACAATTATCAATGGAAATCAAATTTATCAACCCATGGAGGTCTGGATTTGGAGTCACCCTCAAAATTTAAGTGGAAAACCACACTACAGGCTGATCCAACTTTGATGTAATGTCCTTAAAACAAGTCAAAATGAGGCTCAGTAGTGTGTGTGGCCTCCACATGCCTGTATGACCTCCCTACAACGCCTGGGCATGCTCCTGATGAGGTGGCGGATGGTCTCCTGAGGGATCTCCTCCCAGACCTGGACTAAAGCATCCGCCAACTCCTGGACAGTCTGTGGTGCAACGTGGCATTGGTGGATGGAGCGAGACATGATGTCCCAGATGTGCTCAATTGGATTCAGGTCTGGGGAACGGGCGGGCCAGTCCATAGCATCAATGCCTTCCTCTTGCAGGAACTGCTGACACACTCCAGCCACATGAGGTCTAGCATTGTCTTGCATTAGGAGGAACCCAGGGCCAACCGCACCAGCATATGGTCTCACAAGGGGTCTGAGGATCTCATCTCGGTACCTAATGGCAGTCAGGCTACCTCTGGCGAGCACATGGAGGGCTGTGCGGCCCCCCAAAGAAATGCCACCCCACACCATGACTGACCCACCGCCAAACCGGTCATGCTGGAGGATGTTGCAGGCAGCAGAACGTTCTCCACGGCGTCTCCAGACTCTGTCACGTCTGTCACATGTGAAGAGCACAGGGCGCCAGTGGCGAATTTGCCAATCTTGGTGTTCTCTGGCAAATGCCAAACATCCTGCACGGTGTTGGGCTGTAAGCACAACCCCCACCTGTGGACGTCGGGCCCTCATACCACCCTCATGGAGTCTGTTTCTGACCGTTTGAGCAGACACATGCACATTTGTGGCCTGCTGGTCATTTTGCAGGGCTCTGGCAGTGCTCCTCCTGCTCCTCCTTGCACAAAGGCGGAGGTAGCGGTCCTGCTGCTGGGTTGTTGCCCTCCTACGGCCTCCTCCACGTCTCCTGATGTACTGGCCTGTCTCCTGGTAGCGCCTCCATGCTCTGGACACTACGCTGACAGACACAGCAAACCTTCTTGCCACAGCTCGCATTGATGTGCCATCCTGGATGAGCTGCACTACCTGAGCCACTTGTGTGGGTTGTAGACTCCGTCTCATGCTACCACTAGAGTGAAAGCACCGCCAGCATTCAAAAGTTACCAAAACATCAGCCAGGAAGCATAGGAACTGAGAAGTGGTCTGTGGTCACCACCTGCAGAACCACTTCTTTATTGGGGGTGTCTTGCTAATTGCCTATAATTTCCACCTGTTCTCTATTCCATTTGCACAACAGCATGTGAAATGTATTGTCAATCAGCGTTGCTTCCTAAGTGGACAGTTTGATTTCACAAACGAGTGTGATTGACTTACATTGTGTTGTTTAAGTGTTCCCTTTATTTTTTTGAGCAGTGTATATTGTCTGCATGGTAGTATATTGGTAGTATATTGTCTGTATGGTAGTATATTGTCCGTATATTGTCCGTATGGTATTATATTGTCTGTATATTAGTATATTGGTAGTTCAGTATATTGTCCGCATGGTAGTATATTGTCCGTACGGTAGTATATTGTCTGTATGGTAGTATATTGGTAGTAGATTGTCCATATGGTAGTATATTGGTAGCATATTGTCCGTATGGTAGTATTTTGTCCGTAGATTAGTATATTGGTAGTACAGTATATTGTCCGTATGGTAGTATATTGTCCATACGGTAGTATATTGTCTGTATGGTAGTATATTGGTAGTATATTGTCCGTATGGTAGTATATTGTCTGTACGGTAGTATATTGTCTGTATGGTAGTATATTGGTAGTATATTGTCCGTATGGTAGTATATTGGTAGTATATTGTCCGTATGGTAGTATATTGTCCGTATGGTAGTATATTGGTAGTATATTGTCCGTACGGTAGTATATTGTCCGTATGGTAGTATATTGTCCGTATGGTACTATATTGGTAGTATATTGTCCGTATGGTAGTATATTGGTATTTTGATAGTATATTGTCCATATGGTAGTATATTGTCCGTATGGTAGTATATTGTCCGTATGGTAGTATATTGGTAGTATATTGTCTGTATAGTAGTATATTGGTAGTATATTGTCCGTACGGTAGTATATTGTCCGTATGGTAGTATATTGTTCATATGGTACTATATTGGTAGTACATTGTCCGTATGGTAGTATATTGGTAGTATATTGTACGTATGGTAGTATATTGTACGTATGGTAGTATATTGTAAGTATATTGTCCGTATCGTAGTATATGGATAGTATGTTGTCCATATGGTAGTATATTGATAGTATATTGTCCTTTTGGTAGTATATTGTCCGTATGGTAGTATATTGATAGTACATTGTCCGTTTGGTAGTATATTGGTATATTGATAGTATATTGTCCGTATGGTAGTATATTGTGCCTATGGTAGTATATTGTTGTAGTGGGGGATTTGGACGGAGTCAGGCGCAGGAGGTGTAAATCACAGAATAATGGTTTATTCGGCCAATACAGCAGTTCGCAGCAATGCGTAAAACAACTACAGTGCGACCTAACGGCGTACTGGGAAAAAACAAATGGAATGATGAGAAGAGGAGCGACAGTGGCTAGATGGCCGGTAACGACGAATGCCGAAGCCTGCCCGAACAAAGAGAGGAGGCAGCTTCGGAGGAAGCCGTGACAGTACCCCCCGAATCCAGGATGGAACGGACAGAGTACGCCGGGGCCCCCTCGATGTCTAGAGGGGGCGGACGGACCTCCCATACCTCAGACTCCTGGAGAGGACCAGCCACCACCGGCCTGAGGAGAAATACATGAAACGAGGGGTTAATACGGTAATCAGGAGGGAGCAGCAACCTATACGTAACCTCGTTAACTCTCCTCAGCACTTTGAACGGCCCCACAAACCGCAGGCTCAGTCGAGAAGGCCAGGCCCGATCACCCGGTACAAAGACCGGGGCCTCACTGCGGTGGCAGTCAGCATTGGCCTTCTGACGACACACGGCACGCTGGAGGTGGACGTGGGCGGCATTCCACGTCTCCCTCGCGTGCCGAAACCAATCGTCCACTGCTGGAGCTTCGGTCTGGCTCTGATGCCACGGTGCCAGGACCGGCTGATACCCTAAAACACACTGAAATGGTGACAGGTGAGTGGAGGAGTGGCGGAGAGAGTTCTGGGCATATTCGGCCCATGGCAAGAACACCGACCACTCCCCCGGCCAGTCCTGGCAGTAGGACCGCAGGAACCTACCCACATCCTGATTCACCTGTTCCACTTGCCCATTAGATTCGGGGTGACCAAGAGGTCAGGCTGACCAAGACCCATAGACGTTCCATGAACGCCTTCCAGAACCTGGACGTAAACTGGGGACCCCGGTCAGACACTATGTCCTCTGGCACCGCGTAGTGCCGGAAGACATGAGTAAACAGGGTTTCCGCAGTTTGCAGGGCCGTGGGGAGACCGGGCAGAGGAAGGAGGTGGCAGGTTTTAGAGAAACGGTCCACAATGACCAGGATGGGGGTGTTACCCTGAGAGAGGGGAAGATCAGTTAGGACATCAATGGATAAGTGGGACCATGGCCATTGTGGAACTGGTAAGGGATGTAACTTATCCGCTGGAAGGTGCCTAGGTGCCTTACTCTGGGCGCACACCGAGCAGGAGGAGACATACACCCTCACGTCCTTAGCCAAGGTAGGCCACCAGTACTTCTCGGTCAGGCAGCGCACTGTACGGCCGATGCCTGGGTGACCAGAGGAGGGGGACGTGTGTGCCCAATAGATAAGATGACCCAGCTGGGCACTGAGGTGAAGATGGCTCTGTGTGTAACGCCCGCTCTATGTCCGCGTCCACCACCCATACCACCGGCGCCACAATGCAGGAGGTCGGGAGTATGGGGGTGTTGTCAATGGGCCTCTCCTCTGTGTCGTACAGCCGTGATAGTGCGTCTGCCTTCACGTTCTTAGTGCCTGGTATATAGGACAGTGTGAAATCAAACCGGGTGAAGAACAAGGCCACCTGGCCTGGCGAGGGTTCAGCCTCCTCGCTGCCTGGATGTACTCCAGGTTACGGTGGTCAGTCCAGACGAGGAAAGGGTGTTTCAACCCCTCGAGCCAGTGCCTCCACGCTGTCAGGGCTCTGACAACAGCCAACAGCTCCCGATCACCAATGTCATAGTTCTGCTCCGCCGGGCTGAGCTTTTTAGAGAAGAAGGCACAGGGGCGAAGCTTGGTTGGCGAGCCCGAGCGTTGGGATAGGACAGTGCCTACCCCTACCTCGGACGCATCCACCTCCACTACGAACGGCAATGATGGATCGGGATGGGCCAGTACCGGGGCTGAGGTGAACAGAGCCCTCAGGTTACTGAAAGCCCTGTCAGCCTCAGCAGACCAGCGGAGCCGGGACGGCCCACCCTTCAACAGAGAGGTGATGGGGGCTGCAACCTTGACAAAGCCCCGGATAAACCTCTGATAGTAATTGGCAAAGCCAATGAAGCGCTGCACCTCCTTACCGTGAGAACGCTGAAATGCGGTCTCCCTCCATCTCCACACCTGAGGTGGTGATGTGGTATCCAAGGAAGGAGACGGATTGCTGGAAGAACAGACACTTTTCTGCCTTGGCATACAGGTCATGCTTCAACAGTCGGCCAAGCACTCTGCGAACCAGGGACACATGCTCGGCGCGCGTAGCGGAATACACCAGGATGTCATCGATGTAGACCACCACACCACGACCAAGCATGTCCCGAAACACCTCGTTCACAAAGGACTGGAAGACTGATGGAGCATTCATCAACCCGTACGGCATCACCAGGTATTCATAATTCCCCGAGGGTGTGCTAAATGCTGTCTTCCACTCGTCCCCTTCCCGGACATGCACCAGGTTATACGCACTCCTGACATCCAATTTCGTGAAGAAGCGCGCCCCATGCATTGATTCGATCACAGAGGAAATGAGGGGTAGAGGATAACTATAGCGAATGGTAGTTTTATTAAGTGCACAGAAATCAATGCAAGGGCGCAGACCCCCGTCTTTCTTCTTCACGAAAAAGAAACTCGAGCAGGTGGGTGAGGTGGAGGGACGTATGAACCCCTGACGCAGGGACTCAGAGACGTATGTTTCCATAGTCTCCGTTTCCGCCTGCGACAGGGGATATACATAACTCCTGGGCGACACAGCATCTAACCGGAGGTTTATCGTGCAATCCCCCGCCCGATGGGGTGGTAATTTGGTCGCCTGCGTTATTGGAAAACGCGTGCGCTAAATCGAGGTATTCGGGAAGATTGCGCACGGTGGAGGTATTGTCTGGACTTTCCACCGTGGTCGCACCAACGGAAACAGCGAGACACCTACCCTGACACTCTCGCGACCACCCCATGAGAGCCCTCTGTGGCCATGAAAAGGTGGGGTCGTGTAGTGCTAGCCAGGGAAGGCCCAACACAACAGGGAAATCAGGGGACTCAGTAATGTGAAACGTGATTTGCTCATTATGGGTCTCCTGCGTAATCATCGTGACTGGTGCTGTAACCTCCCTAACAACACCTGACCCTAATGGTCGACTGTCAAGTGCTTTGATGGGTAATGGAATAGACAGGGGAACCAATGGAATACATAGACTAAGAGCTAAAGACCTGTCCATAAAGTTCCCAGCTGCGCCTGAATCTACCAGCGCCTTACACTGGGGAACTACAGTGTAAATCAGGGAAGTTGACGTAGATGATGAAATGCGCAGCAAAGGGCTCTGAGCGAGTGTGGGTTTACGCTACCTGGGGTGACGCGAGAGTGCCCTGCCTTCTGCCTCCAGAACCAGAAGAACTCTGACAACATCGTGCAGCAGAATGTCCTCTCTTGCCACAAGAGTGACACGGGATCTGTCGTCCTCCATTCTCCCGGAATGCTGCACCACCCAGCTCCATCGGAACGTGATCCGGGTTGAAGGGGGGTGAAATGGGCAGGCCCCTTCCAGGACGTCCTCTCGAAGCAAGCAGGTTGTCCAACCGGATGGCCATGTCCACCAGTTGGTTGAAGGTCAATGTGGTATCCCGGCAGGCTAGCTCCCTTCGGGCGTGGTCGATGAGGGCCCGCTCGTTCCACCCGGACCCAGCCGCTAGAGTTCTAAACTCCAGGGCAAAGTCTTGCACGGTCCTCGTCCCCTGCCTCTGATGGACCAGATGCTCGCCCGCCTCTCTTCCTTCGGGGGGATGATCGAAGACTGCCCGGAAGAGGCGAGCAAACTCTCCGTAGTTGTCCAACGTGTCTCCTCCTTCACTCCAGACCGCGTTGGCCTACTCCAGGGCTTTCTCCGAGAGGCAGGAGACAAGGGCGGACACCTTCTCCCGATCTGAGGGAGCAGGGCTGATGGTGTTGAAATAGTGGTCCAGCTGCAGGAGGAAACCCTGGCAGCGGGCCGTTGTCCCGTCGTATTCCCTCGGTCGAGACAGGTGAATACCTCTGGGTGCTGGTGTGTGGGTGGCTGGATCCGGTCGCTCAGCTGGTTCCGCAGGGTCGGGTCCTCTCCTCTCCTCTCCAGGCGCTAGACGGCCTGGAGAACCCGATCCATCGCTTCACCCAAGCTGGCTAACATGTTGGAATATTCCCAGACCCGCTCAAAGACTCCAGGCATACTCCCAGCACCTGCTGACTCCATGCTGTTGGGTGTGTGATTCTGTCGTGGGTGATTTGGACGGAGTCAGGCGCAGGAGGTGTGAATCACAGAATAATGGTTTATTCGGCCAATACAGCAGTTCGCAGCAATGCGTAAAACAACTACAGTGCAACTTAACGGCGTGGTGGGAAAAACAAAACACACGGGTGAATATCCCGGTGATAAGGTACATAATGCTCCACCGAGCTATCGACACCTCCACATGGAAACAATCACACACAAAGACATTGGGGGCAGAGGGAATACTTATACAGGGACTGATGAGGGGATATGAACCAGGTGTGTGTGAAAAACAAGACAAAACAAATGGAATGATGAGAAGAGGAGCGGCAGTGGCTAGAAGGCCGGTGACGACGAACGCCGAAGCCTGCCCGAACAAGGAGAGGAGGCAGCTTCAGAGGAAGTTGTGACAATTGTGCCTATGGTTGTGTAGCTTTGGGCAGGACAGGTGGAAGAGGTTGGGCCCACACACACAAAATGTGCAATACTGCTGCTGATGGCTGATTCATACACTACCACACTTCTCTCCTGCACCTGCATGCACAAGAGAGTGTGTGTGTGTGTGTGTGGTTTTGTTTGGTTTGGTATTACTATCCATGTGGGGACCAGAAGTAAAACAAGGAACATTTGGACAAGTGGGGACATTTCGCCGGTCCCCACAAGGAAAAAGGGTATTTTAGGCTTAGGGTTAGGTTAAGGGATTAGGGTTACAATTAGGGTTAGGATTAAGGTTAGGGGTTAGGTTCAGTTTTACAGTTAAGGTTAGGGTTAGGGATTAGGGGTTAAGGTTAGGGTTAGGGGTTAGGGAAAATAGGATTGTAAACGGGAATACATTTCTGGGTCCCCACAAGCATAGTAAAACAAACGTCTGTGTGTGTGTGTGTGCGCGTGCGTGTCATTCCACGGTCTCTGTTAATAGATGAACTGCATGACTTTTCCAAAGCCCTCTCTGATAACGTACATCACAACAGGCTCAGCTCTCTCCAAGAGGAATCTCTTCCCCATCTCCCCACCATGTTTATTAAAAGCTCCATATATAAACTCAGCAAAAAAAGAAACGTCTCTTTTTCAGGACCCTGTCTTTCAAAGATAATTCGTAAAAATCCAAATAACTTCACAGATCTTCATTGTAAAGGGTTTAAACACTGTTTCCCATGCTTGTTCAATGAACCGTAAACAATTAATGAAAATGCACCTGTGGAACGTGATCGTCCTCGCAGTGGCAGACCACGTGTAACAACACCTGCACAGGATCGGTACATCCGAACATAACACCCGCAGGACAGGTACAGGATGGCAACAACAACTGCCCGAGTTACACCAGGAACGCACAATCCCTCCATCGGTGCTCAGACTGTCCGCAATAGGCTGAGAGATGCTGGACTGAGGGCTTGTAGGCCTGTTGGTAGGCAGGTCCTCACCAGACATCACCGGCAACAACGTCGTCTATGGGCACAAACCCACCGTCGCTGGACCAGACAGGACTGGCAAAAAGTGCTCTTCACTGACGAGTCGCGGTTTTGTCTCACCAGGGGTGATGGTCGGATTCGCATTTATCGTTGAAGGAATAAGCGTTACACCGAGGCCTCTACTCTGGAGCGGGATCGATTTGGAGGTGGAGGGTCCGTCATGGTCTGGGGCGGTGTGTCACAGCATCATCCTCCTCCCTCATGTGGTACCCTTCCTGCAGGCTCATCCTGACATGACCCTCCAGCATTGCAATACCACCAGCCATACTGCTCGTTCTGTGCGTGATTTCCTGCAAGACAGGAATGTCAGTGTTCTGCCATGGCCAGCGAAGAGCCCGGATCTCAATCCCATTGAGCACGTCTGGGACCTGTTGGATCGGAGGGTGAGGGCTAGGGCCATTCCCCTCAGAAATGTCCGGGAACTTGCAGGTGCCTTGGTGGAAGAGTGGCGTAACATCTCACAGCAAGAACTGGCAAATCTGGTGCAGTCCATGAGGAGGAGATGCACTGCAGTACTTAATGCAGCTGGTGGCCACACCAGATACTGACTGTTACTTTGGATTTTGACCCCCCCTTTGTTCAGGGACACATTGATCAATTTCTGTGAGTCACATGTCTGTGGAACTTGTTCAGTTTATGTCTCAGTTGTTGAATCTTGTTATGTTCATACAAATATTTACACATGGTAAGTTTGCTGAAAATAAACGCAGTTGACAGTGAGAGGACGTTTATTTTTTTTGCTGAGTTTATACGTAAGTTTTTACCATTAAGGCCAATGCACTATTTTCTAATATGATCATAACACTGTCAGCTTTTAATGTTGCAAACCAGACAAGACTATAACAGAATGATTACAGTATTACATTATTATAACAAAGTTATGACGGTATTGCTAATGCTATGTGTTACATATTTTATAATGGTGACTCCATTCCAAATCCAATATGTGACTTGACTCAATAGAGAAATGATTGTGTTTGATGTGTTTTGCCTGAACAAGATGGGGTTCTGTCTAATGTTTGACTCACACATTAGACACGCACACGCACGCACGCACGCACGCACGCACGCACGCACGCACACACACACACACACACACACACACACACACACACACACACACACACACACACACACACACACAGACACACAGACACACACACACACACACACACAGAATTACATGAATACATAATCCAGCAACAGTGAGTCAGTCCTTCTCTCCTCCAGGTCCGTCTCCATTCAGCAGCCCTGCAGCAGACTGATAACTATGGGTGACAGGGCTTCCAGTTGCGCGGCTCCGTGGCTGTGGAACGCACTTCCAGACACTATTATGGCTGCAGAGTCTCTGTCCTCCTTTAAGACACAGCTCAAGACCGTGCTGTTCAGAAAAGCTCTCAATGACCTCTGCTAATTCTGTTGTCATGTCCTCCAGATCTGATGACACCTTCTGCTAATTCTGTTGTCATGTCCTCCAGATCTGATGACACCTTCTGCTAATTCTGTTCTCATGTCCTCCAGATCTGACGACACCTCTACTAATTCTGTTGTCATGTCCTCCAGATCTGATGACACCTTCTGCTAATTCTGTTGTCATGTCCTCCAGATCTGACGACACCTCTGCTAATTCTGTTCTCATGTCCTCCAGATCTGACGACACCTTCTGCTAATTCTGTTCTCATGTCCTCCAGATCTGACGACGCCTTCTGCTAATTCTGTTCTCATGTCCTCCAGATCTGATGACGCCTTCTGCTAATTCTGTTCTCATGTCCTCCAGATCTGACGACACCTTCTGCTAATTCTGTTCTCATGTCCTCCAGATCTGACGACGCCTTCTGCTAATTCTGTTCTCATGTCCTCTGACGATACCTGTATAGTAGAAGATTGTTGTCTGAGTTCTATGTTCTGTGTTTTGGATTGTTTTTATTATTATTATTATTTATTAATGTTTTTGCACCTTGGGTCTGAGAAAAGCTCTTTACAAATTAAATTAATTATTATTATTATTATTGTAAAGCTTTGTGAAATACACAAGAAAGAATAGAAGACAGAAAGAGGGGGAACAGAACGGGTCTCTGGACAAGGATGACAGGCCTGAGGCTGTGGAAGATGGCAGGGTGTGTGTGGTGTGGTGCGTTTGTCTGTGTGTCTGTGTGTGGTGTGATGGCATGGTGACCCTGACGAGCCAAATTGGCTTGATGATGTCACAGGAAATGACCCATTCCAATTACCCTAGAAACTTGTGAAGCCCTTCCAAATGTCACCCAGTCGCTCCACAATGGTGGTGTCATCATGTTATGTCACTGTGGTTCTGCCTGGCTGACTGGATGACTGGCTGACATAAATCCCAAATAGCACCCTACTCCCTATATAGTGCACTACTTTTGACCAGCGCCCATAGGGCCATAGGGCTCTGGTCAAAGGTAGTGCATACATAGGGCAGTGGCTCCCAACTCCAGTCCTCCAGTACACATTTTGATTGTATCCCTGGACAAGCACACCTGATTAAACTTGTCAACTAATCATCAAGCCCTCAATGAGTTGAATCATGTATGTTTGTCAGGGGTACTTGAGGACCGGAGTTGGGAACCACTGATATAGGGAATAGTGTGGCATTTGGGACACAACCTGTTGACCCATATTTCTGCTTCAAAGAGAAAGCGCAGAGAGACAGTATGTTTTGGGTACTTGGTTTTCTCAGACATTACAGATAATTCTGGGTATTAGCGAGGTGGCATCTATGAGGCTGTGGCAGTGGTGACACAGACACAGAAACACACACACACATACACAACTCACACCACAGAGTGAGTCACCCTGCATTTCCGGTTGGTCACGTAAATGGAGTAGCAGAGGGGGGCTGAGATCAAAGCGAGAGTGTGCGTGCATGTGCGTATGTGTGTTTGTGTGTGTGTGTGTGTGGTGTGTGTGACACCAGAAGCAGAGATGTGACACGTGCTTTGTTTCTCACCCAGCTCATTCATCATTAGCGGGCCTGAAAGATGATGTGGATGACGATACTGTAGATGTCTGTCACAAGATGAAAACATCAGACCAATATTCAATCAGAGCCGGTTTACAATGTTCGGAGATGTTCTTGTTTTTTTATATTATATGGTTCAGGGATTTACAAGGAATGTTTGGAATGGAGCGACTGACAAATTACTGCCTTTAAATCCCCTCCTTACTGCAGGGGGCAATAATAATCCCACTACCACAGTGTCATAATAATCCCACTACCACAGTGTCATAATAATCCCACTACCACAGTGTCATAATAATCCCACTACCACAGTGTCATAATAATCCCACTACCACAGTGTCATAATAATCCCACTACCACAGTGTCATAATAATCCCACTACCACAGTGTCATAATAATCCCACTACCACAGTGTCATAATAATCACACTACCACAGTGTCATAATAATCACACTACCACAGTGTCATAATAATCCCACTACCACAGTGTCATAATAATCCCACTACCACAGTGTCATAATAATCCCACTACCACAGTGTCATAATAATCCCACTACCACAGTGTCATAATAATCCCACTACCACAGTGTCATAATAATCCCACTACCACAGTGTCATAATAATCCCACTACCACAGTGTCATAATAATCCCACTACCACAGTGTCATAATAATCCCACTACCACAGTGTCATAATAATCACACTACCACAGTGTCATAATAATCACACTACCACAGTGTCATAATAATCACACTACCACAGTGTCATAATAATCACACTACCACAGTGTCATAATAATCACACTACCACAGTGTCATAATAATCACACTACCACAGTGTCATAATAATCACACTACCACAGTGTCATAATAATCACACTACCACAGTGTCATAATAATCACACTACCACAGTGTCATAATAATCACACTACCACAGTGACATAATAATCACACTACCACAGTGTCATAATAATCACACTACCACAGTGTCATAATAATCACACTACCACAGTGACATAATAATCACACTACCACAGTGTCATAATAATCACACTACCACAGTGACATAATAATCACACTACCACAGCGTCATAATAATCACACTACCACAGTGTCATAATAATCACACTACCACAGTGTCATAATAATCACACTACCACAGTGTCAGGGCAGATCCTCAAGGATTCAGAGTAAAGCAGAAGATTAGTCATCCTAGTCTGTCCGTCATTGTCCTAATCTCACTGTAGCCAGCTGTACAGATATCTTAATTGGTAGGCAGGTTTATAGCTACAGACACCTGTACTAATAAGGCTAAGCTAAGACCAGTGGAACAATACATTTTATTTTATTAAGCGGTAGAGACGAAGCAAGTTCACAAGTTCACATTATTAGGGTTAAGTAAAAAAAGGTACAGTCAAGGGCATTCTCTTAAAACCTCTAGAATAACTGTTGTAGTTTGAAAAGGCTCTTACCAGTGGAACAATTCAGTTCCACAGTAGGAGGACATGAATGTAGTCTACAGTTTAGTCACACTTCACCTATTAAGTTGGTAGATAAGGATAAGCGTGTGTGTGTGTGTGTGTGTGTGTGTGTGTGTGTGTGTGTGTGTGTGTTTAGATTGCTCAGGAGATATGTGAAATGTCACTGTAACGGTTATTAACAATGACTGGTGGTTAAGTAATAGAGGTTGGTGTTGAGAGGTCGAACGATGAAGGAAAGACACACACACACACACACACACACAGACACACACACACACACACACACACACACACACACACACACACACACACACACACACACACACACACACACACAGACATTACTTCACTGTTGCCTATGGGTTGAAACTCTATAGGAGGTTAGTGATCACGTGAAACGATATAGATGTTAGTGTGTCAACCTGAAGATTAGCTGATTTGGTAATCTTGTGTTGGCCTTAATGACATATTCAGTTGGTAGATAAGTGTGTGTGTGTGTAGTGTGTGTGTGTGTGACACACAAGACAATTGGTTCAAACAACAGGAGTAGAGGTGCTGCCCAAAATAGTGTACTGTACATACTGTATGATACAGTATGAACTACAATCTTGGCCGGGATGCAATCCAATCACGCTTTAAGGCAATGTGGGTATTAAAGGCAATGTTACCACATTCACGAAAATGGGAAATTACCTTTAAATGTCAAGTGCTCTATAACACGGATTGGGATTGAATCCCTGCCTTTGTGTAATATGATATAGTATGAACATAAGGCAGAGCACTCTCTCTTTAAAAATACCATGCTATTTAGGTTCAAGTTAGGTTCAGGTGACAAAATAAGGGTTGATCTTCAGGCTGTTGTCCTCCCCTGCCCTGTGGTGATGCCTCAGAACCCAGGTCAGGGCTAAACTTGTTGTTTAAAGGGATGGGTCGACGCTATATCAGCATATCCTGTCATGCCCTCTAACACTAACGGTGAATCATTGTCCTTCTCTCTTTCTCTTTCCATCTCATTCAGTCTTTTCTTCTCTCGTTTGCTCTCTCTCATTTTCTCTCTTTCATCCTTTTGCTCTTGTTCTTTTATCTGTCTTCTGCTCTCTATTCACCCTCTTTATTTATGTACAGGCAGAACACCCATCCTTGTGAAACAGTGTGAAGGTCAGTTGTGTGTGTATTTTCACCAGCCTGCTGCCACAGTGGCATTGTGACTACTGTGGTGACTCCTTCTCTCTAGTGGGTTCAAAGAAAAGAAGTGGGTTGAAAGAGGATGCCTTTTCTCTCTCTCTCTCTCTCTCTCTCTCTCTCTCCTCTCTCTCTCTCTCTCTCCTCTCTCTCTCTCTCTCTCTCTCTCTCTCTCTCTCTCTCTCTCTCTCTCTCTCTCTCTCTCTCTCTCTCTCTCTCTCTCTCTCTCTCTCTCTCTCTCTCTCTCTCTCTCTCTCTCTCTCTCTCTCTCTCTCTCTCTCTCTCTCTCTCTCTCTCATACGGAACACTGAATCATTTCTATCGCCAGCTGTCATTATGTATGTGGAATATTTACATTTGAATACATTGAAAAGTATTTCCACATACCTGGTATGACAGGTAAGTGTACAATCAGTGACCTAGACTATTACTACAGTATATCCAGGTGTAGAATAAGAGAGATATATATAGGCCTTTTAACAAACCAGCCCCTTTGGCAAATATAGCCTGCTATTCAATAAACCATGTGGGTCTGACTCAACCTCTGAGTATGAATGACAGTCATCAGAGTCATCTCCAGTTGTTGTTGTGACTAGTACGGCTTTCCAGTTCCCTCCCACCATGTTCCTCTTTCTGATATGACTGTAAGGACACCCCCTGTCATACACACCTATACACACCCACATCACATGACTGGCTGTGTGTAAAGTGATAACGTGACCAACTCATCGCAGTGGGGTGGGACTGGGAAAGAATCTGGGAAAATAATCAATCTACCCACCCAGTGGGGATAGATTCTCCATGGCAACCCAACTGTCAGGCTGTGAAACTGACAGGAAGACAGGAGTAGGAAAGGGAAGGTAAGAGGGGAAGAAGAGAGTAGAGAGAAGGAGAGGGGTGACTCATCTCTGGTCTCTCTCAACAGCCCTACAATACACTTCCATACAGAGCTGATTTACCACCCAAAACAAAGGGCTGGATTCAATCCATATCGCGGAAGAATCGCAGAAGATCAACGTTCAAATTTAAAGGTAATTTACGATTGAGCCGACGTATGCAGAGTTTACCGTGAATACAGTCTCCGCGAATCCTTTGCCTTTAAATTTCAGTTGAACTAAAACATGGATCTTCCGCGATACTGCTGCGATACAGATTGAATCCAGCCCTTACTCAAATGTATTAAAGACAAAAATATATTTGATCTATTGGAGTGTTGGTATCCAGTATCCATTTAGCCACAAAAAACCTTGGTGGTGGTTTTTCTAAACTCTCTACTTAATGTATGAGTGCAATATTTCTCATACCATAGTGGCTACACAATGGACACACACTGGTTGAACCAACGCTGTTTCCATGTCATTTGAATGAAATTACGTTGAACCACGTACGTACGTACGTACCGTGCGCACGCAGACACACACAGTTTGACTTTATTCAAGGTCCGGGCATCGACCTAGAGGCAGATCATTGGAACCCAGCTTCCATCTCTCCCTCTCTCTCTCTCTCTCACTCTCTCTCCTCCTTTTTTTATTTCTCTCTTTCAATTCAATTGAATTACTCTGAAACATATGTTTACATTGCCAAAGAAAGTGAAATAGATAATAAACAACAGTGAAATAAACAATCAAAAATGAACAGTAAACATTACACCTACAAGTTTCAAAGGAATAGACATTTCAAATGTCATATTATGGCTATGTACAGTGTTATAATGATGTGCAAATAGTATTTCTCTTACTTCCATCACCCATCTCTGCTCTCTCTCTCCCTCCCTCCCTCCCTCCCTGCCTCCCTGCCTCCCTCCCTCCCTCCCTCCCTCTCTACTTATTTCATAGTCAATAACAACCCCAACCAATATCAATATCTCATATTTCATCCACCTCACCAATCCCTGGGTGGATAATAAGCCTGACAGCTGGATATGTATTTTGATACTTTCTCTAATATTGAGCTTGTAGGGAATTGCTTTTCCTCATCACATACACAAGTCTGTTGATGTCAACGCTGCGTCTGTGTGTATGAGTCATGAGGCGCGCATGTGTTTGTGTGGGCATACATGTACTTACACTGTGTACAAACCATTAAGGACACCTTCCTGATATTGAGTTGCCCCCCCCCCCCCCCCCCCCCCCCAGAACAGACTCAGTTTGTCGGGGCACGGACTCTACAAGGTGTCGAAAGTGTTCCACATGGATGCTGGCCTATGTTGACTCCAATACTTCCCGCAGTTGTGTCAAGTTAGCTGGATGTCCTTTGGGTGGTAGACCATTCTTGATACACACAGGAAACAGTTGAGCGTGAAAAACCCAGCAGCGTTGCAGTTCTTGATACACTCAAACCGGTGCGCCTGGCACCTACTACCATACCCCGCTCAAAGGCACTTAAATCTTTTGTCTTGCACATTCACCTTCTGAATGGCACACATACACAATCCATGTCTCAATTGTCTCAAGACTTAAAAATCCTTCTTAAACCTGTCTCCTCCCCTTCATCTACACTGATTTAACAAGTGACATCAATAAGGGATCATAGCTTTCACCTGGATTCACCTGGTCAGTCTATGTCATGGAAAGAGCAGATGTCCTTAATGTTTTGCACACTCAGTGTATGCATGTGTGTGTGTGTGTGTGTGTGTGTGTGTGTGTGTGTGTGTGTGTGTGTACGTGCGCCCCGCTGTCAGGCCTATCAGTCCTATAATTGGTTTGCTGCTGGAACGGTAAATACAGAAGAAGATGAGTCTCAGAGAATGAGTCATAGGGAGAAGGAATTCAACTGGAGTGTGTGTGTTTGCTGCTGGAATGGTAAACGGAGAAGAAGATGAGTCTCAGAGAATGAGTCATAGGGAGAAGGAATTCAACTGGAGTGGAGAGAGAGAATCGTGTGACATTTCATATATCGATCTCCTCTTGTTATCACATGAATGAGCCGTCTGGCCACGCATTCTAATTAGACATAGCTATGTAACATAGCTAATTAGAAACATATCATTTGAGATTAGAGATATGCAGTGTTAGAGATATAATAGCTACATGTATTCTAATTCATTCATAATTTTATTGGGCTATGGATATGCCTTGATTCAGTCAAAACCAATCAAACCATGTTGTTTGAGAGGCAATGATCAAGGTGTTTATTTGATTGTGGATCAGGGTTTAATTGTTGATTACCTTGTTCTTGAGAATACAGGTGTATTGTCTGTAACTAAAAGCTGGTCCTTGACATTTTACAGTTCTGCTCAGGTAATCAATGAATCACCATCAAATTCAAATGTTGAAATCAAAAGATAATTATTGTTTACAGAAGTAGCAAATTAATGATGCAGTGTGCAGAGCGATAGTGCAGATCGATAGTTTGTGACTCAGAGCAGGCGTTTGGCCGTTAGGGAGAAAATCAACTGGAATCTTTGGATGCAATCAGTGGTGTAGGCAAACACAGTTTATTTTTTGGGGTAAATAGTTGACAAACCTTGAAAAATGCATTGAAAGTATATGGAGCATTACTTTTTTCATTGAGACCAGCGAACAGTTTACTGGATGCAGTGTAGTAGAGCTAGTATTCTCAAGGCTTTTGCACCATCTGCTGGAATAAATAGGATAGTGCTTTCAAATTAGAGTACATTTGCTGACATTCATTTTTTAACCTTTATTTATCCAGGTAAGCCAGTTGAGAACAAGTTCTCATTTACAACTGCGACCTGGCCAAGATAAAGCAAAGCAGTGCGATAAAAACAACACTGAGTTACATATGGGGTAAAACAAAACATAAAGTCAAAAATACAACAGAAAATATATATACAGTGTGTGCAAATGTAGCAAGTTATGGAGGTAAGGCAATAAATAGGCCATAGTGCAAAATAATTACAATTAGTATTAACACTGGAATGATAGATGTGCAAGAGATGATGTGCAAATAGAGATACTGGGGTGCAAATGAGCAAAATAAATAACAATATGGGGATGAGGTAGTTGGGTGGGCTAATTTCAGATGGGCTGTGTACAGGTGCAGTGATCGGTAAGGTGCTCTGACAACTGATGCTTAAAGTTAGTGAGGGAGATAAGAGTCTCCAGCTTCAGAGATTTTTGCAATTCGTTCCAGTCATTGGCAGCAGAGAACTGGAAGGAATGGCGGCCAAAGGAGGTGTTGGCTTTGGGGATGACCAGTGAGATATACCTGCTGGAGCGCATACTACGGGTGGGTGTTGCTATGGTGACCAATGAGCTAAAATAAGGCTGGGATTTGCCTAGAAGGGATTTATAGATGACCTGGAGCCAGTGGGTTTAGCGACGAATATGTAGTGAGGGCCAGCCAACAAGAGCGTACAGGTCACAGTGGTGGGTAGTATATGGGGCTTTGGTGACAAAACGGATGGCACTGTGATAAACTATATCCAAAGTGTTGGAGGCTATTTTGTAAATGACATCGCCGAAGTCAAGGATCGGTAGGATAGTCAGTTTTACGAGGGCATGTTTGGCAGCATGAGCGAAGGAGGCTTTGTTGCGAAATAGGAAGCCGATTCTAGATTTAACTTTGGATTGGAGATTGTTAATGTGAGTCTGGAAGGAGAGTTTACAGTCTAACCAGACACCTAGGTAATTGTAGTTGTCCACATACTCTAGGTCAGACCCGTCGAGAGTAGTGATTCTAGTCGGGTGAGCGGGTCGATTGAAGAGCATGCATTTAGTTTTACTAGTGTTTAAGAGCAGTTGGAGGCTACTGAAGGAGTGTTGTATGGCATTGAAGCTCGTTTGGAGGTTTGTTAACACAGTGTCCAATGAAGGGCCAGATGTATACAAAATGGTGTCGTCTGCGTAGAGGTGGATCTGAGAGTCACCAGCAGCAAGAGCGACATCATTGATATACACAGAGAAAAGAGTCGGCCCAAGATTTGAACCCTGTGGCACCCCCATAGAGACTGCCATAGGTCCAGACAACAGGCCCTCCGATTTGACACATTGAACTCTATCTGAGAAGTAGTTGGTGAACCAGGCGAGGCAGTCATTTGAGAAACCAAGGCTATTTAGTCTGCCAATAAGAATGCGGTGGTTGACAGAGTCGAAAGCCTTGGCCAGGTCGATGAAGACGGCGGCACAATACTGTCTATTATCGATCCCGGTTATAATATCGTTTAGGACCTTGAGCGTGGCTAGGTGCACCCATGACCAGCTCGGAAACCGGATTGCATAGCGGAGAAGGTATGGTGGGATTCGAAATGGTCGGTGATCTGTTTGTTAACTTGGCTTTCAAAAAATTTCGAAAGGCAGGGCAGGATGGATATAGGTCAGAGTGTATTCAGACCCCTTGACTTTTTCCAAATGTTGTTACGTTACAGCTTTATTCTAAAATGGACTAAATCGTTTCCCCCCTTATCAGTCTACACACAATACCCGATAATGACAAAGCAAAAACTGGAAATGTTACATTTCCTTAAGGATTCAGACCCTTTACTCAGTACTTTGTTGAAGCACCTTTGGCAGCGATTACAGCCTTGAGTCTTCTTGGGTATGACGCTACAAGCTTGGCACACCTGTATTTGGGGAGTTTCTCCCATTCTTCTCTGCAGATCCTCTCAAGCTCTGTCAGGTTGGATGGGGAGTGTCGCTGCACAGCTATTTTCGATCGGGTTCAAGTCTGGGCTCTGGCTGGGCCACGCAAGGACATTCAGAGACTTGTCCCGAAGCCACTCCTTTGTTGTCTTGGCTGTGTGCGTAGGGTCGTTGTCCTGTTGGAAGGTGAACCTTCGCACCAGTCTGAGGTCCAGAGCACTCTGGAGCAGGTTTCCATCAAGGATCTCTCTGTACTTTGCTCCGTTCATCTTTCTCTCGATCCTGACTAGTCTCCCAGTCCCTGCCGCTGAAAAACATCCCCACAACATGATGCTGCCACCACCATGCTTCACCGTAGGGATGGTGCCAGTTTTCCTCCAGATGTGACGCTTGGCATTCAGGCCAAAGAGTTCAATCTTGGTTTCATCAGACCAGAGAATCTTGTTTCTCATGGTCTGAGAGTCTTTAGGTGCCTTTTGGCAAACTCCAAGCGGGCTGTCATGTGCCTTTTACTGAGGAGTGGCTTCCGTCTGGCCACTCTACCATAAAGGCCTGATTGGAGGAGTGCTGTAGAGAAGGTTGTCCTTCTGGAAGGTTCTCCCATCTCCACAGAGGAACTCTGGAGCTCTGTCAGAGTGACCATCGGGTTCTTGGTCAACTCCACGACCAAGGCCCTTCTCCTCCGATTTCTCTGTTTGGCCAGGCAGCCAGTTCTAGGAAGAGTCTTGGTGGAATGCAAACTTCATCCATTTAAGAATGATGGAGGCCACTGTGTTCTTGGGGACCTTCAATGCTGAAGACATTTTTTAGTACCCTTTCCCAGATCTGTGCCTCGACACAATCCTGTCTCTGAGCTCTACGGACAATTCCTTCGACCTCATGGCTTGGTTTTTGCGCTGACATGCACTGTCAACTGTTGGACCTTATATAGACAGGTGTGTGCCTTTCCAAATCATGTCCAATCAATTGCATTTACCACAGGTGGACCAATCAAGTTGTAGAAACATCTCAAGGATGATCAATGGAAACAGGATGCACCTGAGCTCAATTTTGAGTCTCATAGCAAAGGGTCTGAATACTTACGTAAATAAGATATTTCCGTTTTTTATTTGTAATAAATTAGCAAAAATTTCAAAAAAACTGTTTTTGCTTTGCCATTGTGGGGTATTGTGTGTAGATTGATGAGGGGGAAAAAACGATTTAATCCATTTTAGACGAAGGCTGTAACGTAACAAAATGTGGAAAAAGTCAAGGGGTCTGAATACTTTCCGAACGCACAGTATAAATGAGAGGTTCATAGCTACATTCAACCACTAGGGGGCAGCACCCACTTAAGTATGGGGCCCATGAGGATTTACACAGCATAACAGCCTGCTGTTACACCGTAAACAAAATGGTTCTTATTGTTGATGTCCATGATCAAATCAAATGTTATTCGTCACATGCTTCATAAACAACAGTGAAATGCTTACTTACAGGCCCTTCCCAACAATGCAGAGAGAAAGAAAATAGACAAATAAAATAAAAGTAAAACACGTAATTATAAAAGTAATAACACTGTAGATACACAATGAGTAACGATAACCTGGCTATATACACAGGTACCAGTACCGAGTTGATGTGCAGGGGTACGAGGTAATTGAGGTAGATATGCACATATAACTAGGAATAAAGTGACAAATCGTAAACAGTAGCAGCAGCGTATATGACAAGTCAAAAAAGTTAGTGCAAAAAAAGGGTCAATGCCGATAGTCCAGGTAGCTATTTGGTTAACTATTTAGCAGTCTTAAAGGCTTGGGGGTAGATATTACTACTGATATGGACACATGATACAGATAGGTAGGGTCAGGAACCCTGAGTTTTGAAAAATTCCTGGCCCTATACATAGGCCTACAACATAGGGGATTGTTTATGAAACAGCCACCATATATTCTCCATATGTGTTTCCCAAGACATAATATAACTTTTTGAAGAATTATGCCTAGCTCAAAGGAACATCTTTTGTTATTTTATAGTTCAGCTCTTCTTGGGAGGTTTGGTTCTTCATAGCCATGTTTCACAAGATGTGACCACTTCAATATGTTGTAGTAGCAGTACATCATGTTCATGTGGTTTGTTCATGTGGTTTGTATTGCCTCTAACCCTCCCCACAAGCCATCAACAGAATCATGGCACAAGTGGCTAAACTAAATCTCTAGCTAGCTACACTATAACTTGAAGCGAATTACAGTACATGGAGTTCATACATTTGAGCTATCTTATGATATACACTACATGACCAAAAGTATGTCGACACCTGCTCGTCGAACATCTCATTCCAAAATCATGGGCATTAACATGGAGTTGGTCCCCCCTTTGCTGCTATAACAGCCACTCATCTGGGAAGGCTTTCCACTAGATGTTGGAACATTGCTGCGGGGACTTGCTCCCATTCAGCAACAAGAGCATTAGTGAGGTCGGGCACTGATGTTGGGCGATTAGGCCTGGCTCGCAGTCGGCAATCCAAATCATCCCAAAGGTGTTCGATGGGGTTGAGGACAGGGCTCTGTGCAGGCCAGTCAAGTTCTTCAATACTGATCTTGACAAATCATTTCTGTGTGGACATCGCTTTGTGCACAGGGGCATTGTCATGGTGAAACAGGAAAGGGCCTTCCCCAAACTGTTGCCACAAAGCTGGAAGCACAGAATCGTCTAGAATGTAATTGTATTCTGTAGCGTTAAGATTTCCCTTCACTGGGACTAAGGGGCCTAGACCGAACCATGAAAAACAGCCCCAGACCATTATTCCTCCTCTACCAAACTTTACAGTTGGCACTATGCATTGGGGCAGGTAGCGTTCTCCTGGCATCCGCCAAACCCAGATTAATTTGTCGGACTACCAGGTGTTGAAGCGTGATTCATCACTCCAGAGAACGCGTTTCCACTGCTCCAGAGTCCAATGGCGGCGAGCTTTACACAACTCCAGCCGACGCTTGGCATTGTGTATGGTGATCTTAGGCTTGTGTGCGGCTGCTCGGCCGTGGAAACCCATTTCATTAAGCTCCTGATGAACAGTTCTTGTGCTGATGTTTCTTCCAGAGGCAGTTTGGAACTCGGTAGTGCTTCAGTACTCAGTGGTCCCGTTCTGTGAGCTTGTGAGGCTGAGCCATTGTTGCATCTAGACCTTTCCACTTCACAATAACAGCACTTACAGTAGACCAGGGCAGCTCTAGCAGGGCAGAAATTGGACGAACTGACTTGTTGGAAAGGTGGCATCATATGACGGTGCCACGTTGAAAGTCACTGAGTTCTTCAGTTAGGCCATTCTACTGCCAATGTTTGTCTATGGAGATTGCATGGCTGTGTGCTCGATTTTCTACACCTGTCAGCAACGCGTGTGGCTGAAATGGCCGAATCCACTAATTTGAAGGGGTGTTCACATACTTTTGTATATATAGTGTATCTACACAGTTAACTTTGAGACACGTATTTGGGCTCGTTCCAGACAGTCATGCAAAATCTGTGCATATCTGCAGAGGTTTATCAGATCTTTACAATGCCTGGCAAAAGTGTATATATAATATATGACAAAACTAAGATACTGTAATCTGCACAGGACCTTGTTAACCCAGTTCACCCTTTAAGATACACTGAGTGTACAAAACATTAAGAACACCTTCCTAATATTGAGTTGCACCCCCTTTTGCCCTCAGAACAGCCTCAATTCGTTGAGGCATGGACTCTACAAGGTGTCGAAAGCGTTCCACAGGGATGCTGGCCCATGTGGACTCCAATGCTTCCCACAGTTGTGTCAAGTTGGGAAACGGTTGAGCGTGAAATACCCAGCAACGTTGCAGTTCTTGACACAAACCGGTACACCTGGCACCTACTACCATACCCCATTCAAAGGCACTTAGATATTTTGTCTTGCCCATTCACCCTCTGAATGGCACACATACACAATCCATGTCTCAAGGCTTAAAAATCCTTCTTTAACCCGTCTCCGCCCCTTCATCCACACTGATTTAAGTGGATTTAACAGGTGACATCAATAAGGGATCATAGCTTTCACCTGGTCAGTCTATGTCAAGGAAATGTTTTGTACACTCAGTGTATGGCTGACTGACAGGAACCCAACCGATAAGAAGTGTCTGACTTCCTCAAAATGAATGCAGGATGGATGGATGGATGGATGGATGGATGGATAACAAAATCAACAAGTTCAGGTTTGACAATCTTGGTGTTTTATTGTAAGTATTGCATTTTCAAACTTACACAGCGAGAATCATCATCATCATCAGAGAGCATGTTCTACAAAGGATTGATGGCCACAGAGTTCATCTGAACAACAAGGGGACTATAGTCTGTCCTATAGCCTGGTTAAACCAGACTGAATGCTGGTTGAACCCAGGCTAGGTCTGTCTTGTTTGGAGGTGGGAATAGCTGTATCTACTTTGACCCATTCTGCTTTAGCCTGGTTCCCAGATCTGTTTGTGCTGTCTTGACCAGAATGACCATAGGAGTTGGAAAGACAGCACAAACAGATATGGGACCCAGGCTATTCATTCTCCCTTCGAGTCGGTGTCTATAAGACCAATATCTAGTACACTGGAGTGACATTATTCAGGGTGGACGTCAATTCCATCTAAATTCCATCCGCGAAATGGAGCGTGTATTCAGTTTGGATATCAGGCAAGAAATTCCCATCTTGAACTCAACAGATAGGAATTGAGTTAGAATTGACCCCAACTCTGGATATAACAACATCCTGCTAGCCATACACAGCCAAAAGCAGGTATCTCTTATATGGCCGCCCTAAGGACACCAGACAACACACACAAAAGAGAGAGAGGGTATTGGGGAAAAACACTGTTTTTCATTAAATATGGGCCCTTTTTTACTCATAGTGCAAGTTTTAAAAAAAGACAAACTAAAAGCGATAGACGATAAAGGTGTAAATGAATGTGGGAAGAGTGAAGTAATCTGCCCCCCTGTGAAAGAAGAGGACACTGTTGGTGTTCTGAGGTTGTTTGGCTTATTTGTTTATATCGAGAAAGCACCATCGTCCAATGATCCAATCAAGTCTCTCGAGAGATGAGATCATGAAATCCTGCAAGATTACACTAACTTTACACCTTAAATGATGTCCTTCATTGAAACCATAGGCTTTTGTTCTCAATAATATTAATCTGAGGCTTTTTGTAAATGTAAGACACATTTTGTTGACTAAAACATAGTCTAGTAAAGACTACTACTTGTCCTCCTACTAAAGGAGTGTGGAGTTAGTTAGCCCCCATTTTGTATAGTAGCTGGCTCAGTATTTGCCAATTAGACTTGGCTATTGTAGGCTGAGTCCAAAATCAACCCCTTGACCCTACACCCCATCCCCTCCTAGGGGTAATTCTAGGATAATTGGATAGGTGTAAACTGTTACGACAAAAACTCCACCCAGCCTATCAGAAAAGGAGAAGAAATGACCATACAGCTTGGGGTCAGTTTGGAACTCGACCGTGGATGCATAAGAGGCAAGGCTCAGTACTGGGAGCAGCTTGGGGGCTGATTACATTTCAAGTGTCCGGCTAATAAAACAAAAACAGAAAATAATGGAAAAACATTAGCCTGGTATCCCGACTGATTTCACTACGATTCACCAATGTCTTTGTCCCAAATGGCACCCTATTCCCTGCTTAGTGCTCTAGTTTTGACAGAGTCTAGTCAAAAGTAGTGCACTATGTAGGGAACAGGGTGCCATTTGGGACAGACATTGTTTCACTTAAAAACATAAAAAAGGAGGAGAATAATAAGATAAGACAGAAACAAAATAAGTTAACTTTTTTTTTTTTTGTGTGTTGGTTCTGTGAGGGATGGAGAAATAGGCTAATAAATATATAAACTTTTAAAAAACTCAAGGGTCAGGGGGGGATTGTTCTTTCATATGAAGAGATACGTGAATACCAGTGGAAAACAAGACTTTTCAAAGTGCAAGTTGGGTTCGCCTCAGTAACAAGGGCTAAGGATGTACACACACAGTCAATGACATCATCATAAACCTTGGTGTTGTCACTTCAGACTCGAGTTCTACCACAGCTCACGAGATACCACCAGTGGAATGCCATATAGGTTTTTTCAAAATAAAAGTAAAAAACTAACACATTTGAAAAAATAAGAGTGCCACCCAAACTCTTTATTTATGAACAGAAGTAGTCCTGGGGTGGCGGCCATTTTGTATTACAGCCATATAGTTGTTGTTCTCTTGTTGTTGTGTCTTGAACTTTAAGTTAAGTATTGTGAAGTGTAACTTCTCCTCTTGGTGGAGAGTGGGACAGCTACAGAATGGTAACTTTTGAACGTTTCAACCAGCAAAATGAACAAAGCAATACTGTCCAATCCTTGCCACGTCGACGACTGACTGACTGCTTGCCAGTCACACTCTTGAGAGAATAAGTAGAATAAATCTTTTTAAAAATATAATTTAAAATGCACAAAAACACAAGGTCAAAAACAGCAACAGAGGCAATATTTTTTTTCTATCCACAAGTTTTCTTCTTTTTTTTTTACACTCCTTTTATCATTGTTCATTTATTAAGCTATTTGTAAGCTATCTAATTATGTACAAAAAACAAAGCAAGTTGAATTAGCTTTTTTGGACGGCCACAGGTCTGTTGCCTTGGAAAAGAGTGGGAAAAAACAGGAGGAGCTCAAATGGTCGGAAAAAAAATCAGAAAACTACTAGAAATAGTTATTGCTTGTTACTGCTGGATAGAGAGAAAGGATGATGTTGTCTCTATAGTCCAAAGTTCCTTAGCATTCTTTCTTTTTAAATTGTGCCGATTTGTTTCTATAGACAGCTATATGGTAGGCAAGTGCAGGATAGCTTGTTGTGGTAGCTGCTTTGTTGTAAAAACACATTTTAAGATGTATTTCCACATCGAGCACCACCCACGTTCCATGGGAATGTATATAATGCATGTATTTTTTTTATTCCATTCGTTTGGATGGAAACGTCCTGTATGACATGGCAGACAAGGATTGTTGGTTGTACAAGCGTTTGATCTGCGTTGTTGATGGGTTTGTTGTTGTTGTTGTTGTTTCACGTAGCACCATTTCAAGTGTCTGTTGGATGCTGTGGTGTGGTTGCGCAGTGGTAAAAAAAAACACAAAGACAAGGAATTTAAAATAAAAAGGACGTCGTTCAAGGGCCAAAATGTGTTGATATGGCATGTAGACTTCTTGACATTCCACAGTCTGTGTCCAAATTACAACTTGTTCCCAAATTTGTTTTTAATTCTAGCAGAACATTCACTTGACTTCGCACACAAGACCAGAGCAAACACGCAAACACATAGAACCAAACAGGGTTTTAAAACTCATAAAACTCATCATAAAACATTCTAATATATATTAGAAATTTAAGTGCATTTCTGATGCTAAAATATGGGGTTGTTTTTTTGTTCTAAAATAACTTAATCAATTGTTTGATTTAAAAAAAGAGATCTATTCCCTTCGATTATGTCTGCAATAAAATCAAGATAATGCTGATCCCAGCTTATTCGTGAAAATAAATCATTTTTCATCTTCATTTTCAACCATTCATAAAGCCACTCAAGTAAAAATCTAATTTAAAACCATTGCTCTTATTCAGATCATCAAAATAAAGGTTGGTTGGTTCTGTGTTTGGATCCATCTCTGTTCTTCATGTACCTGTTAATCAGGACGAGGCGGGGGGTTGGACCTTCTGCTTGGGACGGAGGGTGGGTTGAGGGGTTCCAAGGGGGGTTCATCTCGGACTGTGGGTTGTTGGTTCAGCAGCGAGTTGGAGCAGAGCGACGGATGGTGCGAAGGGGAGGGGTTACAGACAGGAAGTAGTTGCCTGAAAAGGCAGGAAGTTAGAAGGACGTCAGGGCGCCACTTGAGGGATGCCATGGCGATGGCGTAGTCGGCGATGATACATGTAGATGGGTTACATGACGATACACAACAGGTGGATGGAGTTTGAAGGCCAAGGTTTTTGCAGGTTGGAGCCGGGGGTGGAGACAACTCTAATTGGCCGGTCGGAGAAGGCGGCGAGTTTGACGAGGACACTGGAGTAACGTTCGCTCTCGTAACCTTCGCCGCTGGCAAGGTTCAGGTGGTTGGACTTTGGATGTTGGTGGAGCCCCCGAGGTTGCAGATTGGAGCCGGGGGGGGAGGAGTCTACACCCAACAGCCATCTCCTATGAGGAGGATCCTGAGAAGGCTGAGGAGAGTTTGAGGATGCTGCAGCTGGAGTAGCCCTCGTCGCTGGCTAGACTCTGGAGGCTGCTGTGGTCGTCTAGATCGCTGGTGGAGGCCGTAGAAACCGAGTCCAGCTCCCCGTGCTCCGAGAACTCTGTAGACTCCACGTCCACCTCAATCTCCTCTGTCGAGGGGGAGGGAGGTGAGAAAGCGAGAGAGAGAGAGAGAGAGAGAGAGAGAGAGAGAGAGAGAGAGAGAGAAGAGCAGAACGTTAGAATAATACACTCTAAACAAGAGCTTCTTGGAACTTAACAGGAACACTACTAAACTGAGAAGTTTGGTGGATTTCTGTGCAGAAACAAATCATTCTAGTTATCCTAAGAATAGGGAACTAGTGTGCAAAGTCCAAATGTCTCTTTAACTGCTGTGCTTATGTGTGTGATACATTGAAATAAAAACTCAAATCTGACAAAGATCCTTATTGGCGTTCACGGTCGCTCACCTTGGTCAGAGTCGGAGCGCTCGGAGGAGCAGATGGTGGAGCCCACGCTGTCCATGCGTATCCTCTCTCCCTCCCCCGGCCCAGTGCCTCCTACCCCGGCCCCAGTGCCCCCCTGCAGTAGGTCCAACTGGCGCTGGAGGTGCCTCTGCTCCCTCTCCAGACTGTCCAGCTGGTTACGGCTCTTACGTTCCGCCTCTTCAAGTTTCTAGAAGAGGGGGAGAAGAGAGGAGAGGAGGGAGAGAGGAGAGAAGAGAAGGGAGAGAGAAAGTGTGTTTATTTATCTTGAACAAAATGTATTTGTATACCCGTTTCCAAAGAGCACCTGCCACCGCCCCCACCACACCCACAGAGCGATGACGAGTTGCTATCCTCTGTGTTCCTTTATCTATTTAAAATGTATATTTTACCAGGTGTGTTCAAGTTTCTATAGGAGAGAAGAAAGAGATGAATGTGGTTA
The DNA here is from genome assembly GCF_964263955.1 of Coregonus lavaretus. Classification (NCBI taxonomy): domain Eukaryota; kingdom Metazoa; phylum Chordata; class Actinopteri; order Salmoniformes; family Salmonidae; genus Coregonus; species Coregonus lavaretus. Next base: position 45,304 of record NW_028162998.1, on the reverse strand, counting down.
TGAATTGATTTGAATGTTTATTTTAGCGGGCAAGGTTGATGGAGAAGATATTCTCAGAGGGATAGTGACAGTGGGAGAGGGGGGTGGAGGGAGAGATAGAGATAAGTGGCGCAGTGGTCTAAGGCACTGCATCGCAGTGCTAACTGTGCCACTAGAGATCCTGGTTCGAATCCAGGCTCTGTCGCAGCCGGCCGCGACCGGGAGACTCATGGGCGGCGCACAATTGGCCCAGCGTCGTCCAGGGTAGGGGAGGGAATGGCCGGCAGGGATGTAGCTCAGTTGATAGAGCATGGCATTTGCAACGCCAGGGTTGTGGGTTCGATTCCCACGGGGGGCCAGTATAAATAGATATGTATTCACTAACTGTAAGTCGCTCTGGATAAGAGTGTCTGCTAAATGACTAAAATGTAAATATAAATAAGGAAGTAGTCAAAAAACTGGGAAGAGGATGAGAGATAGAGGAGTCAATGAAACCTCCAATCAATTCTCCAAACGCTATAACAATGTCAGCAACAGGCTTTAGTATCCTGTCTCCTGAACTAGGCTAACTCTAACCTTTGGAAGGGAAATCACCCAACAGTCCAACACAGAACCAACTATCTGTCTTTCCAGACTTGCCGTTGTTTATCTTGTATCAGTGTTTTGTTTACTACTGCTGTTACACAGAGTCACGTCAATACTTGATAAAGACTAGAGCTGACAGCTAGAGCACAGTGAGAGAGAGAGAGAGGGGGGGGGGGAGTGAAAGAGATAGAGAGAGAGAGGGGGGAGACAGAAAGATAGAGAGAGTGAGAGTGAGAGAAAGAGCGAGTGAGAGAAAGAGAGACATGCAACAACAATGCAGCCATTCCTTCCATGTTTCTGTGTCATTGTCAGGGCCAATGTCATTGATCTCCATCTCCATACTAATCTCATTCAGGTGGCTGTTAGTAGTGGGGAAGCTGCACGGCCATAGTTTCATACCCAAGCAACATGTTTGTCATTACTAGCAAGGTTTCCTCCAAAGAAATTCCGCCAGTGAGCAAATTTCAGGTCTGCTGAGCGCAAACTTAAACATTGTGAAAGTTCTGTGCAACTTCCAGCGCGCGTTTATTGTGAACACTGAGGCTGTACCTGCTTTAGGTTACAGTTTTAACAGTGGCCAAGTAGGCTACTGAGGCTATTTGATCATAATGTAGGACTACCATAAAAAACTATGGAGAATATGCATCACATAACATCATATCATTCAGCCTACAGTAGCAGCCAATGTGTGGTGTTCAACGTAGGCCAACATTCCATGAGACTTTTGAACACAAAACATGCAGGGCTCGACATTAACCTGTTTATCCTGAACATTTTGATGTGTTGTTTGATGCAAGAAACCACTTTACAAAATAAAATGCATTATTATTCCCATACCATTATTACAGAGAATCAGACAAATTATGCTACCCTATTGGCTACTTAGCTTATTCAAGACCGTCTCCAAATAATGTTGCAATGAAAGTGGCTAATAATAATTGCATTGATTCGATCACAATTCCCCAAAAAAGGGAAACGTTGAGTGTAAACTAACGGGGAGAACTCTAGAAAGTTGAGTGAAATTCAATCTTGTGCTTCTCTGCGCGGGGTGATATTTCTTCTGCGCGGCAGTCCCGGGGGCACACATGCAGCTTAGAGGGATCATTGGTTACTAGTCAAATGTGTTGTTTGTGTTACAATAGTAAAGCTTCATACAACTTCAAATCAATCAATGGAAAATGTCAAACATTTGTCATACATGTTTAAAGCATTTGAAGAGGTCATAAGTTTGCATGTGTCCGGGCAGTATAGCTACCTTAATATGTGATTTGGCTTTGTTGAGCAGTCCCAGGGTGGTGTGGCGGTTACAGTCTTTTCCCAGAGGGATGAGGGCCTTCAACCTCTCCAAACACAGACGCAGGTGGGCTCGTCTGGAAGAAGACAGGAACACACAGAGAGAGAGAGAGAGAGAGAAAGAGAGGTTAGAGACAGGATATTACAGGATTCAGGAGCCAGATACAGTAGATGGATAACAAGACAACACATTGGTCCAGATGATACTGAGAGAGAGAGAGAGAGAGAGAGAGAGAGAGAGAGAGAGAGAGAGAGAGAGAGAGAGAGAGAGAGAGAGAGAGAGAGAGAGAGAGAGAGAGAGAGAGAGAGAGAGAGAGAGAGAGAGAGAGAGAGAGAGAGAGAGAGAGAGAGAGAGAGAGAGAGAGAGAGAGAGAGAGAGAGAGAGAGAGAGAGAGAGAGAGAGAGGAGGTGTAATGGTGTTTCCTGCACCCTACTCAGTTTTACTTCCCCCCTCCATCGCTGTAGACTCCTGTAGTGTCTAAGGAACCTATAGGTAGTCAGGTCAACCTGACCACATGACCTGACCATGAAATGGTTGTCTCACCTAGCTATCTTAAGATAAATGCACTAACTGTAAGTCCGCTCTGGATAAGAGCGTATGCTAAATGACTAAAATGTAAATGAAATTCTCTGAGCCGTAGTTACACCACAACACACACGATCTCAAATGACACAGAGAGGTGTAATGGCATTTCCAACTTCATTTCTCCCTCCCCCTCTTCCTCATTCTAATGATAGCTAGCTAGACTACATTACTGAAGGTCGGACTGTACAGTACATCTAGGTAATGGGTGAGTTGAGAGGTAGAGAGAGATCATGGAGGGTGTAACACAATAACCTGTCAATTGGGTTGCAGTGAAGGGGTCTTCTAGCTAACCTAGGGCATTAAGCTGCAGTGAAGGGGTCTTCTAGCTAACCTAGGGCATTAAGCTGCAGTGAAGGGGTCTTCTAGCTAACCTAGGGCATTAAGCTGCAGTGAAGGGGTCTTTTAGCTAACATAGGGCATTAAGCTGCAGTGAAGGGGTCTTTTAGCTAACCTAGGGCATTAAGCTGCAGTGAAGGGGTCTTTTAGCTAACCTAGGGCATTAAGCTGCAGTGAAGGGGTCTTCTAGCTAATCTAGGGCATTAAGCTGCAGTGAAGGGGTCTTCTAGCTAACCTAGGGCATTAAGCTGCAGTGAAGGGGTCTTCTAGCTAACCTAGGGCATTAAGCTACTCAGACTAGGACACTGAAAGTGTCTCGGCCCTAAGGCTAGATTACAACCTAAAGACTGCAGCAATTACTCAGAAATGACTCTCCTCTCTCTCTCTGTGTGTGTGTGTGTGTTTCTGTGTGTGAGTTCAACTATGTGAAGAACGTGAACGTTATGCCTCTGGGTTGTGTGGGGGTAGGATGTGTGTTTGGAATGGGAGGGCAGCACTGCTTATAGCACTTAAATAATAAAGGTGCATGCACACACACACACACCCACACACACACCCACACCCACACCCACACAAACGTACACACGTCTCTATATATGATAAATATCTGTCTGTCTCTGTCTCAGTCTGTAATCAGCCCCATTCACAGGGCATGCCAGCCCACATTCAGTCTTTATCAGTCCCCCGGTTATCCTAGAGCAGACCCTGCAGGTCTACACAGAGATGGACTACGATCCAGATGAATCTCTGTTCTCTGATCTATAGCATGTGTGTGGGTGTCCTCTGTATAGCGGTGCCTCGGGCCTTACTCCGAGGTTCCACTAGGAAGCAGCATCGCACGGTGAAACATCGGAAGCCATTCACTTAAAATGGAAGGAAAACGAGGGAACCGAACAGGGCGAGGGGACCGTTGAGCAGTGCGAGCATGGGCGAGGGGACCGAACAGGGCGAGGGGACCGTTGAGCAGTGCGAGCATGGGCGAGGGGACCGAACAGGGCGAGGGGACCGTTGAGCAGTGCGAGCATGGGCGAGGGGACCGAACAGGGCGAGGGGACCGTTGAGCGGTGCGAGCATGGGCGAGGGGACCGAACAGGGCGGGGGGACCGTTGAGCGGTGCGAGCATGGGCGAGGGAACCGAACAGGGCGGGGGGAACGTTGAACGGTGCGAGCATGGGCGAGGGAACCAAACAGGGCGGGGGGAACGTTGAACGGTGCGAGCATGGGCGAGGGAACCGAACAGGGCGGGGGGAACGTTGAATGGTGCGAGCATGGGCGAGGGAACCGAACAGGGCGGGACTTAAGTTGGGAAAGGCTGAACTTTATTCATATCCTCTAGGATATCGCGACGTGAGTGACCAATCGAAGCTCACCATAGCTTCCAACCTCTACTGGATTGGCTGACAATGGCTGTTGATACGTAGCACTACTTAGCTCGCTTGCTAGCACCCACATGAGGGTCAGGCTAGCGTGGCTGGGAGAGTGCTGCTTGTATAGTGTTAAAAGCCAGTTAGACAGGTTTGGAGACCTCTGGGTTATCACACTATTTGACCTGGAAGATGGCTGTGGCACATCAGTAAGGCTGAGCTGGCTGAACACACACACACACACACACACACACACACACACACACACACACACACACAATCTCATTGATCAACTCACTGAGAGAAATAAGGGAGGGAGGGAGAGGTATCCTAGACAAGTCTAGACATGCCTGTCAGGCTACAGTGTGTGAGGTGAATGGAGCTCCTCCAGACAGTAGTTCTACAGGCCTGTACTTCCTCCTCCCCATCCTCCCCATCCTCCACCGCTCTACACTTCACTTCTCACTGATAAAGACAACCATGCACCCTACTGCAGTCTCAGCAGCTGACCCTAGATAACCCTCACTTACTGGAGGGAGGGAGGAGGGAGGAGAGAGAGAAGGAGGGAGGCAGGGAGGGGAAGACAGCAGGCACCGTTCACAGACCTATCTGTCTATCTGTCTCAAGTGAAGGTTAATCTTCATGAGTAGGCTAGGCTAGTTAACCACAATTACTGTAGGCCTATTTAGCCATGGCCTCCTTTTCTTTCACACATAGAAGATGTGTGGATGTAGTTTGAATTCATAGGCCTATTCTGATACGTGTCACAGCAGCTAACCACAGACACCTCCACACCAATATGATGACATCTCAAAGCACATTTCTCAGCCTTGATTTCTACACATGCAAGGTCAATGTAACTAAGGTCAATGTAACTAAGGTCAATGTAACTAAGGTCAATGTAACTAAGGTCAATGTCCCTCTCCTTCCTCTCTTCTCTCCCCTCCTCCAGAGAGCAATGGAGATGGAAACAGATGGGGGGAGGGAGAGGGACAGAGAGATCGAGAGAGGAGGAAGGAGAAAGAGAGAAAATAGAGATGTAGAGATTGACGGAGAGGTAGAGACTGAGATCGACAGAGGCAGAGACAAACAGAGAGAAATAGAGAGAGTGAGCGAGAACGAGATAGAGAAGTATGTCCCTATAATTATGTCACTGTCCATACAAAATGTCCACCAATGGTTATATGGTCCTAAGCCTTTAGAGCACAGTTGTTTACCAGTTAGGTTTAAGAGTTAATGGTCGTAATTCCTAAAGCATGCTGGGCGGTTGTGTATCGGTCGGGTCAAAGACCTGGGCTTAAGGCCTAATAGGTGACAAAGAATGAATGAGTTGTTTGTGGGCTTAAATACCTGAGTGGGACTTTAAATATAGGCATTCTGCACCATAATCTCCTTTGGGGCCTCCTGAGCACAAAATAGCAAACATGTCCAATACTATGAGTAACAATGTGAATTAGAATTTCTGTTTACTTCCTGAATGCAATGGAATGAACCCCAACCCTGCTAGGCCTAGCTGTATTTCCTTAGTGGTTCTTAGAAAAGCATATCTCGTTACATAAATGGCAATGGATTTAATTTGCAGTGGTAGGACACTGCAACACTACACACACCAGCGTTAGCTACAGGAAGGATCATGACAGGACGCTAACCTCAGTGTCAGTAGTGTGCTGGATATAGATAGCCTGCTAAGCTAATTTAGCACTGCAGGGGGTTGGATAGCATTAGCTCCACTCCTATGAATAGCCTAGCGCTTGCTAGCATTAGCCCACTAATGAGCCTTGTTGCTTTAGCTATTGATAGCCTGGAACACGTGCTAACATTAGCCTGCCAAAGGGCCCTGTTCTCCATGTCATCCATCCTATGAATAGCATTACCTAGTGTTAGCTTTACGTGAATGGGGCTCCCATCTGCAGCATGCAGATTACATAACATGTGCTGCTAGCGTGCTGATGCTACCACGAAGGCTTGTACTCAGAACCCACACACAGGAAATCAAAGCTAGGATATTGAATGACAACAAAGGTAAATGGATGCATAACGTTGGAGTTTGTGAACCTGATGGCATGATGATGGTAAAAATAAACAATTGTGTGGAGAGTTGGTCTTCCATGCTCTCTAACCTCCACCTCTCTCTCTCTCCATTCTATCTCGCTCTCTTTTCTATGCGTCAAACCTGCCTCCAACACAAGGGATAACCCTTCAGAGAAAAAGGCCATCTGCACTTCAAAACCCTCTTTTGTAACACGGCAGAATCGACCCGAGCACTGCTCACAGCTCTTTACCTACGCACTCCTTCTTTCCCTTTATTCATCCCTCCATCTCACCACAGGTTCTTCTTTTACCCTTCTCTCTTTCATCTGATCAAGAGAGAGTTTGAAAGGAAAAAAGAACAACTGCCTTGACAAGATGTTGAAAAATGGTTTGAAGAGAGCTTGAAAAAGCCGGTTGAAAGGATGCTCAGCTGTGCATACCGACAGGCAGCAAGCGTTTAATGTGGTTGGAGTTTTTACCACCACTCTTTTGAACCGTCACCTTCTCCAGCTACGGAGGCTGTAGTAGAGGTAGTGAGTGGTCTTTCTATAGACTGTTACATTATGGTTGTGAGGTAACTGGCGTTTTAGGGGCTGAAGAGGTAGTGAGTGGTCTTTGGGAGGTTAGATGTAGTGAGTGGTCTTTTTTTGTAGACTGTTTCACTTTGGTCTGTGGCTTGCAGCATCACGTCTGGCTCTATCTGCATTAGCACAGGGTGTTGTCTCCCAGTTTAATAGAATAGCTTCAATAGTAGATTTAGTATGTTTTGCAGCTTAGGCTAATTAAAGGTGGGTTTGTTTGAGAAACAAACACAGGGAAAACCTAGAGCCAAGGTGTAGTCTAATAACCCCAAAACAAACACAGGGGAAACCTAGAGCCAAGGTGTAGTCTAATAACCCCAAAACAAACACAGGGACAACCTAGAGCCAAGGTGTAGTCTAATAACCCCAAAACAAACACAGGGACAACCTAGAGCCAAGGTGTAGTCTAATAACCCCAAAACAAACACAGGGACAACCTAGAGCCAAGGTGTAGTCTAATAACCCCAAAACAAACACAGGGACAACCTAGAGCCAAGGTGTAGTCTAATAACCCCAAAACAAACACAGGGACAACCTAGAGCCAAGGTGTGGTCTAATAACCCCAAAACAAACACAGGGACAACCTAGAGCCAAGGTGTAGTCTAATAACCCCAAAACAAACACAGGGACAACCTAGAGCCAAGGTGTAGTCTAATAACCCCAAAACAAACACAGGGACAACCTAGAGCCAAGGTGTGGTCTAATAACCCCAAAACAAACACAGGGACAACCTAGAGCCAAGGTGTGGTCTAATAACCCCAAAACAAACACAGGGACAACCTAGAGCCAAGGTGTGGTCTAATAACCCCAAAACAAACACAGGGACAACCTAGAGCCAAGGTGTGGTCTAATAACCCCAAAACAAACACAGGGAAAACCTAGAGCCAAGGTGTAGTCTAATAACCCCAAAACAAACACAGGGAAAACCTAGAGCCAAGGTGTAGTCTAATAACCCCAAAACAAACACAGGGAAAACCTAGAGCCAAGGTGTAGTCTAATAACCCCAAAACAAACAAGAAAGAGCTTATTGTAGAAATGTCCTTTTTTTCATGGGTAAAACACTGATCTGGCTGAGGACAAAGTCCTGCTAGTTCTGATTATACAGTATTTTGTGGAACACACATCATGAAGCAGAGAGAGAAAGGAGCAATACACTATAGCTGGCCTAGATTTCCTGGAACTTTTGAATAAGTCTTAAATAATTAATGACTTTATGGCACGGGCCATCCAAGATGTATGATATACATTTCATAGGTCTTTAAAGGGGCAGTTCAGACCCTGTTTACAGATAGCACTCCATACATTTGAAGGATGTGATCAGGACGGTATATATTGGTTTAGCGGTAGGTCCATTTCAATGATGTAGGCCTATAAATAGAGGGTAATGTCATTAAAACACTAATTCCTCATTAATCAAGACAGATCCCATCGCTACTGGGCCCCACACCCTCAACCCCTCAACCCCACCTCCCATATTACCTAGTTATTGATGTAGCGAGCTGACACGTGACCCTTCACATAGATATTATACTAATTACAGATCCTTCACATAGTCCGCATCCCAAATGGCACCCTATTCCCTACATAGTGCACTACTTTTGACCAGGCTCTGATCAAAAGTAGTGCACTATGTAGTGAACAGGGTGCCATTTGGCACGCATCCAATGATATTATACTAATTACAGATCCTTGGTGGAGCTCGGTGGTAAATCTCAAAGCTGACAAGGCAGTCAGGAAATGGAGACATCATGGTCATTATGAACTACGCCCCAAATGGCACCCTATTCCTTACATAGTGCACTACTTTTGACCAGAACCCTATAGGCGCTGGTCAAAAGAAGTGCACACCATAGGGAATAGGGCGGCGCCATTTGCGACGCACACATGATCATTATGAACATGGTCTTGTTAGCATTACGTTGACCAATATCACCATTTCTCTTTCCAGGGATAGGAAGAAAAATAAAATCCAACCACTTTTCTTTCCAGCTTTATCTTGCCTTATTTGAGGCACAAAAGCCACAGCCTAAATCCAAATAGATTTTAAATTGGTATTTTTCTGAACAGTAATATTGAGAGCTAATCAGATTATACACACCAAACATACACAGATGTTGTCTATGATTTCAATGAAGCGGAAAGGTATTGAAATATCCACTGAGTGTACAAAACATTAGGAACACCTTCCTAATATTGAGTTGCACCACCCGTTTTGCCCTCAGAACAGCCTCAATTCGTCGGGGCATGGACTCTACAAGATGTCCAAAGCATTCCACAGAGATGCTGGCCCATGTTGACTGCAGTGCTTCTCACAGTTATGTGAAGTTGGCTGGATGTCCTTTGGGTGGTGGACCATTCTTGAGACACACGGGAAAAACCCAGCAGCGTTGCAGTTTTGACACACCCAAACTGGTGCGCCTGGCACCTACTACCATACCCCGTTCAAAGGCACTTAAATATTTTGTCTTGCCCATTCACCCTCTGAATGGCACACATACACAATCCATGTCTCAAGGCTTAAAAATCTGTCTTTAACCTGTCTCCTCCCCTTCAACTATACTGATTGAAGTGGATTTAACAGGTGACATCAATAAGGGATCATCACTTTGACCTGGATTCACCTGGTCAGTCTATGTCATGGAAAGAGCAGGTGTTCCTAATGTTTTGTACACTCAAGTGTAGGGTAAATCTATAATTTAAGCTCTAAAAATATCAAACAGGACTTGTTGGCTTAGCTGTGTACTCTTGGGAAATCGCTTTATGCCTCTGTAGATCATATGGAATAATATATAATTCATATATGGGCCAAACGTGCGGCGCGTTGATCCACCCCCGTACATTTTGCAGATGGTGAAATTCAATATGCATGTGGCAGTCACTCTTCACACAGCCCACATACATGTTACATAAATATTACATAAAATCAAATTGTATTCGTCACATGCGCCGAATACAACAGGTGTAGACCTTACAGTGAAATGCTTACTTACAAGCCCTTAACACTTAATTTTCTTAAAACTGCATTGTTGGTTAAGTAAAAAATTGATAAGTAAAAAATATAAAAGGAGAAAAATAGACAAATAACAAATAATTAAAGAGCAGCAGTAAAATAACAGTAGGGAGGCTATATTGTGACACTCTGGCTCCGGGACTTTTGTATTTGAGCCAGGGTGTATTTGTTTTGTGGGGTTTTGTTGTGGGGTTTTGTTGTATAGGGTGTATTCGTTTGGTTGTGTTTTGGGTGAGTTATTTGTGGTGTCGTGTGACTCCCAATCGGAGGTAACGAGTGTCAGCTGTCGGCTCGTTATCTCTGATTGGGAGCCATATTTAAACTGTTTGTGTTCTCATGAGGGTTGTGGGTTTTTGTTCCTGTTTAGTCTTTGTCACTATTGGACTTCACATTCGTCGCTTTGGTTTGTTGTTTTTGGTTGCTTTAAGTAATAAAGTCAACATGTTCTTTTCACTCGCTGCGCCTTGGTCTCCTTCACTCCTCGACGAACGTGACAGAAAAACCCACCGTAACAGGACCAAGCAGCGTGTCAAGCGGCAACAGGATTCATGGACGCCTATAAAGGATTCATGGACATGGGAGGAGATACTGGCTGGAAAGGGTCCTTGGGCACAACCGGGAGAATATCGCCGCCCTCGTGAAGAGCTGGAGGCAGCTAAAGCCGAGAGGAGGCGGTATGAGGAGGCAGCACGGAGTCAAGGCTGGAAGCCCGTGGGTACTACCCAAAAATTTCTTGGGGGGGGGCTAAAAGGGAGTGTGGCGAAGTCAGGTAGGAGACCTGCGCCTACTCCCTGGACTTACCGTGGAGAGCGAGAGTACGGGCAGACACCGTGTTACGCAGTAGAGCGCATGGTGTCTCCTGTACGCAGGCATAGCCCGGTTCGGTACAGTCCAGCTCCACGTATCGGCCGGGTTAGAGTGAGCGTTGAGCCAGATGTCATGAAGCCGGCCCAACGCATCCGGCTACCAGTGCGTCTTCTCGGGCCGGCGTACATGGCACCAGCCTTACGCATGGTGTTCCCGGTTCGCCCACATAGGCCGGTGCGGGTTATTCCACCTCCCCGTACTGGTCGGGCGACGGGGAGCATCAACCCAGGTAAGGTTGGTCAGGCTCAGTGCTCAAGGGAGCCAGTAAGCCTGCACGGTCCGGTATTTCCGGCGCCACCTCCCCGCTCCAGCCCAGTACCACCAGGGCCTACACCACGCACTAGGCTTCCTGTACGTCTGCAGAGCCCTGTGTCTCCTCCACGCACTAGCTGTATGGTGCGTGTCTCCAGCCTTTTCCCACCAGTGCCTACACCACGCACCAAGCCTCCTGTGTGTCCCCCGAGTCCTGTGCGTCCTGTTGCTGCTCTCCGCACTAGGCCTTATGTGCGTCCCCAGGGTCCAGCATGCCCTGTTCCTGCTCTCCGCACTAGGCCTTATGTGCGTCCCCAGGGTCCAGCATGCCCTGTTGCTTCTCCCCGCACTAGCCCTGAGATGCGTGTCCTCAGCCCGGTACCTCCAGTTCCGGCACCACGCACCAGGCCTACGGTGCGCCTCAGACGGCCAGAGTCGGCCGTCTGCCCAACGGGGCCTGAACTGCCCGTCTGCCCTAAGGCGCTTGAACTTTCCGTCTGCCATGAGCCTTCAAAGCCGTCCGCCAGACCGGAGCCGCTAGAGCCTTCCGCCAGACAGGATCAGCCAGAGCCTTCCGCCAGACAGGATCAGCCAGAGCCTTCCGCCAGCCATGAGCAGCCAGATCCGTCAGCCAGCCATGAGCAGCCAGATCCGTCAGCCAGCCATGAGCAGCCAGATCCGTCAGCCAGCCATGAGCAGCCAGATCCGTCAGCCAGCCATGAGCAGCCAGATCTTTCAGCCAGCCATGAGCCGTCCAGCCAGGATCCGCCAGAGCCGTCCAGCCAGGATCCGCCAGAGCCAGCCAGCCAGGATCCACCATTGAGTCCGGGGCTGTCCCTTAGCCCGATGCTGTCCCTTAGTCCGGTGCTGCCCCTTAGCCAGGTGCGGTCCCTTAGCCCGGTGCTGCCCCTAAATCCAGGTGGGGTAAGTTGGAGGGTGGTCATGTGGAGGAGGCTAGGGAAGCGGGTGGTGACTAAGGTGGGGTGGGGACCACGACCAGGGCCAGAACCGCCACCGTGGACAGACGCCCACCCAGACCCTCCCCTAGACTGTATGCTGGTGCGCCCGGAGTGCGCACCTTTAGGGGGGGGTACTGTGACACTCTGGCTCCGGGACTTTTGTATTTGAGCCAGGGTGTATTTGTTTTGTGGGGTTTTGTTGTGGGGTTTTGTTGTATAGGGTGTATTCGTTTGGTTGTGTTTTGGGTGAGTTATTTGTGGTGTCGTGTGACTCCCAATCGGAGGTAACGAGTGTCAGCTGTCGGCTCGTTATCTCTGATTGGGAGCCATATTTAAACTGTTTGTGTTCTCATGAGGGTTGTGGGTTTTTGTTCCTGTTTAGTCTTTGTCACTATTGGACTTCACATTCGTCGCTTTGGTTTGTTGTTTTTGGTTGCTTTAAGTAATAAAGTCAACATGTTCTTTTCACTCGCTGCGCCTTGGTCTCCTTCACTCCTCGACGAACGTGACATATATACAGGGGGTACCGGTACAGAGTCAATGTGCGGGGGCACAGGTTAGTCCAGGTAATTGGGGTAATATGTACATGTAGGTAGAGTTATTAAAGTGACTATGCATAGATAATAAACAGAGAGTAGCAGCAGCGTAAAAGAGGGGTGGGGGGACAATGCAAATAGTCCAGGTACCCATTTGATTAGCTGTTCAGGAGTCTTATGGCTTGGGAGTAGAAGCTGTTAAGAAGCCTTTTGGACCTAGACTTGGCGCTCCGGTACCGCTTGCTGTGCAGTAGCAGAGAGAACAGTCTATGACTAGGGTGGCTGGAGTCTTTGACAATTTTTAGGGCCTTCCTCTGACACCGCCTTGTATAGAGGTCCTGGATGGCAGGAAACTTGGCCCCAGTGATGTACTGGGCAGTATGCACTACCCTCTGTAGTGCCTTGCGGTCGGAGGCCGAGCAGTTGCCATACCAGGCGGTGCAGCCGTGTGAGTACATGAACACTGCTGTCTCTCACGTGCACGCCCACCCGTCTTATAAAAACACACAACTAACATAGCTTACTGTATACTCAGTCACAAACACACACATGCACACTAACACAGGCTCCAGTGTTGAATCTAGCTACGCTAGCAACACAATGGAGATGTTGTTTTTATGGTAAGGATGCCCTGTGTGGTTCAGTGTGTGTGTGTTCCCTCTCTCTTTCATGAGGCCCACTGCTTACTGTGCTGTCACATGATGACTGCTATGGTGCAGGTCACATGTTCTACCAGCAGCACCTGTCCAACTAACTGACTGAACAGGTCATGTAGCCTATTGGACTGGGGTCAAATAGTCTGTTTGTTCTCGATGCTTAAAGCACATGGTAGTAACACCCACTTAGTCTTTTTTAAAGCACCCACATGGTTAACTCCCAAAAGCAACATCATCACAACATATCACCTTCCCATAGGACAACCCCACCAGGAAGAGTCAGTCAGTGTCACTTCAAGGTTCTGTACTAGATTGACCTTTTCCAATACTATATTTAAGCAATAAGGAACAAGGGGGTGTGGTATATTGGCCATATACCACAAACCCCTGAGGTGCCTTATTGCTATTATAAACTGGTTACCAACGTAATTAGAGCAGTAAAAATACATGTTATACGGTCTGATATACCACGGCTGTCAGCCAATCAGCATTCAGGGCTCGAACCACCCAGTTTATAAAATGTTTTATTTGTAGCAACCACATGATTTTCTAAAGGGAACGAAATGTTCTAAAGAACCATACTGCCATGATAATCAAAGAGCAAATTAAACATTTGATTCAATTCATTACTTTGGGATTCTTATTTGATTCCCTAGTTATAGGCTACTTATTCTATTCCAATAACAGACCATACAGCTGATCGACACAGAGCCACCTTCCCATAGGATAATAGGATGTGTCACTGTCCCCCCTCAAAGCAAATTGGATGTAAATCCGAGTGACAGGGGTGAATGTAAATAAAGAAATACATTGATATTCTTGGCGAGTGGTGGATTGTAATATCTTGCCGAGCAGTGAGTGTTGACATGGTGATCTGCCACGTTTCTGGGCTTAAACACACACACACACACAAACACACACACACACACACACTACTCTCTCAGATGAATATAGGCCTGTCCTGCCGATGGCGTCTTTACACTAAAGGACAGGAGGACGCTTTGCTGTTGTCTATTATAAGACATAGACAGATGGGGGAGAGGGATGGATGTAGGGAGAGGGAGAGGGGGGGGTGGCATACAATACGTTGCGGGGGAGGGAGAGGTGGGGAGAAACAGAGAGGGGAAAAAAAGAGATGGAGAAAGAGAGAGAGAGCGAGGGGGGGACGGGGAGAGACCGTCATTAAAGGTCTAACTCTTCCATCTCTGTGTAATCTGCCCAGAAACTAGCATCTGAAGCCTACAGCAATGTATGAAATGTTGCGCTGCTAGCTGGGCTAGCTACTAAAGACAGAGTGCTCCAGCTCTTAGTGGTTGAGATAACATAGACAACATCCTTGTATAGTTACAACCCTCAATAAGCCAATAGGACAAAAGAGCAGAAACACAAGGACATGAAGCGTGTCTAGCTGGCTATTGACAGAAAGAAACGATTTGGGACTCTTAGACTGGTACTTGAGAGAGTAAATGAGAGAGAGAGAGAGAGAGAGATCCCTCCTTCGCTGTCTTCTTCTTCTGAGTGGGGGACATCCTATAAGGACAATCGTCCTTTGAGTTTTCACTACAGGCAGACAACTGACAGGCAATTGTTATATGTAACTAACAGCACTGAAGAATGAAAGGAATGTGGAATGTGTTCACTCTAGAAGTGTGCGACAGCCCACTCCACTCGTTGGGGATCCTAGAGACTGATTAGTGAGTCTGGGGAGTCGGAATTCCCTCTCGGAATGAAGTCGGATGGTGACCCATATTCCATGTCGGAATGACAGAGAAACATTGGGGATGTAGCTATTCTGTGGGGGTGGAATTTATCACTATGAGTGGGTAGGTATGGTGGTATTCAGTGTGTGTGTGAGTGTGTGTGTGTGTGTGTTTCTCTCTCGTTTTCTGGTTCTCAGTAATGCCCTTTTTAGACTTCCATGGACTAACATCAGTTCCTTCTTCATTCCTTTGAGATATGATTGTCTGGTCGTGAGCAGCACATCCTGTGGATCCATCCAGACAACCACTGGGTTGTTTAGTCTAGAACCACAGTGGAACTCAAAACCAGCTGGTGTATAAAGGGGTTAAATCAACATGGGATATCTGGAATATCAGGGAACCCTGCACCACATTACTTACTCACTCACTCACGCAGGCACACACACACACAACATTTACATTTTAGTCATTTAGCAGATGCTCTTATCCAGAGCGACTTACAGTTAGTGAGTGCATACATTATTATTATTTTATTTTTTCATACCCCCCGTGGGAATCGAACCCACAACCCTGGCATTGCAAACGCCATGCTCTATCAACTGAGCTACATCCCTGCCGGCCATTCCCTCCCCTACCCTGGACGACGCTAGGCCAATTGTGCGCCGCCCCATGGGTCTCCCGGTCGCGGCCGGCTACGACAGAGCCTGGATTCGAACCAGGATCTCTAGTGGCACAGCTAGCCTTAGACCACTGCGCCACTCAGGAGGCGTACACACACACACACACACACACACACACACACACACACACACACACACACACACACACACACACACACACACACACACACACACACACACACACACACACACACACACACACACACACACACACACACACACACACGAGGGTTGGTTGGTAAATAAATCCAATTGTACGATAATTGCTGGGCAGATATACACTGTAGTCGATCTGTCCTACTACACGTCACGCCTGCTCACTGAACCCATGCCAAACCACAGAGCGGCATCTGCAATGATGCATGGCAACACAGCAACACAGAGAGGGAGGGAGGGATGAGAGGGGAAGTTTAAAAAGGAAGCATTGCGAGAGGAGAGAAGAGAGAGAGTGGAATGAAATGGATAGAGAGTAAAAAGCAAGTGAGTGAAAGAGAGAGAGATACTTGTTTAATTATCTATTTCACTTGCTTTGGCAATGTAAACATATGTTTCCCATGCCAATAAAGCCCTTTGAATTGAATTGAGAGAGAAAGAGAGAGAGAGAGTTAGAAATAGTCAGCGTGGGGGATGACTGGAGGAAGAGGAGGTAGAGGAGGGGGTTATGCAGGCTATGCCAGCTGTGCAGTGTCCAGTAGGTTCTAGCAGGCAGGGTCCCAGTGAGACTGGGACTGGGGGCTCATAACTAACACACACATGGATTAGTTCACACGTGCCTAAAATCGCTCTGCTCTGTAGCTTTTAATCTGGTCCACTGGAGAGAGGGATGGAGGGGATGGGTGGAGAGAGGAGAGAGATAGAGAGGGGGAGGGGAGAGAATGAGAGAGAGATAGAGAGAAAGAGAGAGCAGACCCCAATATCACATGACCTCAGAATCATGTGATTCTGGCGTCCACAAAGCTTGATGACTCTCTACTACTCAAAACAAGAAGTGTCGCTTCCCCTCCTTAGTCCCTACCTCCATGGGGATCCCCTCCTCTATCGTTCCCTGCTTCCCCTCCTTAGTCCCTACCTCCATGGGGATCCCCTCCTCTATCGTTCCCTGCTTCCCCTCCTTAGTCCCTACCTCCATGGGGATCCCCTCCTCTATCGTTCCCTGCTTCCCCTCCTTAGTCCCTACCTCCATGGGGATCCCCTCCTCTATCGTTCCCTGCTTCCCCTCCTTAGTCCCTACCTCCATGGGGATCCCCTCCTCTATCATTCCCTGCTTCCCCTTCATCTCTTTCTTTTCTCTATCATTCCCCATCCATGATCCATCCCTCCATCACTTCCCATCCCTCCATCACTTCCCATCCCTCCATCACTTCCCATCCCTCCATCACTTCCCATCCCTCCATCACTTCCCATCCCTCCATCACTTCCCATGCCTCCATCCCCCCTTCTATAGTGACCTGAGGTCAGAGGAGCATTGGATTAAACTCCAATAACCAGAAGGCTTTACTGTCCTAAAACACCACGTTGGGCTGAAACAGATAAAACCGAGGGAGATCCCTCCAACATCCAACCAACCAGATGTTGGCTTCTGGGGCACGACTGTCCTTCTGCTATCCCTGATATCCTCTCTCCTCTCACTCTGCTCTGGTTTATGCTAATACTGTACACACACACACAGCTGTCTCCCCACCCCCGCCTCAAATCCTAAAAGCAGATCCACTTAACCATGCCTTGTAACAGTGGCTAGGTACAGTAGTTCACAAACCCAGGACCCTATAAGCTAGCTCTGTCCCTGTTACGGAACACTAACTGTAAACAATGACACTCCACCATCCACACAAACCAACCAGGAAGGATATGATGTCGTCAGAAGATACCGCATTTTGATTGGAGGGCATCCGTCCTTAACAAGCCATGATTGGTCGAAACTGAGCAGTTTTCCCTCTAGCAGTCTAAATATAGACCCCAGACAAATGTAATCGAGATGGTTCAGTTCCAACAGGCTTCTAGTTCTTCCTTTTAGGTTGGATGATTTGGTTAGCTGGAATGCTAACCGATTGACACGCTGCTCTAGGGTGCGTCCCAAATAGCACCCGATTCCCTATGTAGTGCACTACTTTTGACCAGGGCCCATAGGGAATAGGGTGCCATTTGGGACAAAGTTCTAGACTAGCAGCAGCAGCAGTAGGGGAGAGGACGGAACATTAGTGCATTCCATCCTGGAACACTCCTACTAAACAGCCACTTGGGATGTGGGTTTCGTTTGTCAAGAAGCGTGACCCACTATCGTTATGGGGTGGGTGAGAAAATACCACCACATAAGGAGTTTTATTAGTTGTGGTAAAAGGGTAAAGAGGGAGAGATGTTGATTTGATCGAAAGCACTGTCTTATCAGGGAGATATTCCAAATACAATCAAAACACTTCTATTTCTATCCTTCTAAACAAACATGAGTGTGTAATCCCCGAAACAAACTGACCCTCCCATATCCTGCACATCTTGGAATGCTGTACGTGCTAATGCAAATATCCTGTATAAACACAAACATCCCCTGTATAAGGGCACAACAAGGATGTGCAAAGATATCCTGAGTCAAAGGTCAGGTAAGGACGAGTGACCGGCACCTAATCCAGCTGGAGGGTGTGTGTGTGTTCACTAAACCAGTGTGTTCTTACAGAACGACTCAGCAGAGGGAGAATATAGGACAGTTAGGAAGACGTGCGTAACGAGGATGACCTAGAGATTCTCTTGTGTCTCCTACACGGAGTGTGTAATGAGCTGATGTAGGACCGTGTGTACACAGTACATCTAGGTTTGTGTATGTGAGTGGATTAGTGCACGCGGTTGGCTAAATATGTGTCCTTCAGAGTCAGGCCCTTCGTGAGACAGGTGTTTTCCGTCTCTATTCACCCTCACCCAGTTACTGTTACTATTGCACCCTCTCACAGCCAGATCAACTAACGCTACGCTATGCTAATGCTAACCGCTAACTAACTCCTATAACGGAATATTACTGCTAGCGTCGCTAATGCTAACTGCTAGCAAACAGCTAGTTAACGCTTTTACCAAAATAGAAGTTAGCGGTTAGCATAGCCTCGCCTAGCGTAGCGGATCTGGCTGACCAGAGGGGAACGTGCTCCAGCCCCCAGCACGTGTGCGTGCTCCACCCTGACTCCGCTGTGCTCCGCTGTGCTCCACTCTGGCTCTGCTGCGCTCGCCAGACCAAAGATCAAGTCCCTTAAGCTGCTTTTCTGAGCCAAGAAAAGCTTACAAGGCATCACGTTGGTTGGCTAAGAACGAATGAGTCCCAAACCGCACCCTATTCCCTATTTAGTGCACTGCTTTTGACCAGAGCCGGTCAAAAGTAGTGCACTATATAGGGAATAGGTTGCCATTTGGGACGAACCCCAACTGGGTCCAGTTTGGGCCTGGCTGCAAGGCCTGACAACAGGGAGGGTGGGGTGGGTATTGTTGTTGCTATGGTCGGAGGAGAATTGGGACAAACTCCGCTCTCACACACCATGAAGGATGTAGACCTGAGCACCTCAGGGTCCTAAAGCCTGGGCCAAAACCAAAACAGCTTTCAGAGTGAAGTCACGACTTTGGTATTGTGTTTCATGGTCTTATTCTGCTCCTCTAAAGTCATTCAGAATGATCAGATGAGAGAAGACATGAGGTTCTTCTGAAGTTATGTTCAATTGAATGCAATACATTTACATTTACGTCATTTAGCAGACGCTCTTATCCAGAGCGACTTACAAATTGGTGCATTCACCTTCTGATACGTAAGGGATAATCAATGAGGGGCTATGCATTCTATGGAAAATAATGAACGACGTGGAAGGTGTGTTCCACGACACGACGCGCCAGCGGAGTGGAACTCACCTTTCACGGAGTTGCATTATTTTCCAGAGAACACATAGAGCCCAATGGGTAGTGGGTAATTGAAATTGGAATCGAACTGCACTAAATATTGCAGATTGTACCCTTAATATATCATAGACATCCCTTGCTGAAAGGTGTTTAAGAGAGAGTCTGTTTGCACAACCCCTTGTCATAGAGTGTCGAGCGGAAAAACTAATATAATTCTATCAGCGGCAGAGAGACTAGAGACACCCAACCACCAGCAGCAATATAATTTAGGAGTTGTATTATTGTCTTGTGTATTATAGGCCTGATACACACTATTAAAAGAATAGTGAGGGGTGAGGGAGACGGCATCTCTAGATTTATGTCCCAGAGTAAAAGCCTGGCCCTCTTGATTACCCATAAACAGAGACAGCATAAAACAACATGGCCAGTTGAACACACAGCTGGTTCAATAGGGACTACGCTCATTGAATCCCTCACTAGCAGCATGTATACTGTACATACAATACTTAGCCTAGCATCACGCATAGGAAACAAGCTAATGGTAGGGTTTGGTTAGTAAAATACTAAGTGGTGTTTTAGGGGCTAGGCTATTTGGTTAGCAAAATGCTCACTCACATACTGCTCTAGCAAGGAAGCACCCCACAAACAATCTAATGGTATAATTTGTCTTAGGTACTATTTGTTTTGCGTAATGTTAATGGACGTTGGGAAGCACCCAGCATACACTAACAAACAAGCTAAACCAACCAGTGTAAACTCTAGCTCTAATGCAGTAGGCTATAATTTCACGTCTTCATGTATGAGCGACCTGGTTTATAAGAGACTGCTAAATAATCAAAGAGGGTGAAACCGACGTGTTATCTAGTCTGGTGGCAGTGGAGGCCTGATGGTATGTGAGCATCTGGAATGTGGTTTCTGGGTTTCAGGTCTCTCATCTTCTACCCTGTCATCTCTGTCTGCAGCACGGCTTTGTCACTACAGGGATATCACCTCACGGGCCTGCTGCGGTAGCAAGAACAATGGAATGGAACTAGTCCATTTGATAAACTTGACAAAATGGAATGGAACTGGTGAGTGTTCCATTCCAGAAACCAGAGTGCAGCAGGGCTGGCTTGGACAATTCAATGCCAAACGGGTTTAGTAGGCCCGTGACATATAAAGTATGGTATTTGCTTACAGCAAATGAGATTAACTGTATGCTTGTGATTCAGATTTTTGAATGTTTTTTCTTAAAGGGCCGGATTATGATTCCTCCATGAATGAAACTAATTTCTCTAATATTGATTTGTTTTAGGTTTAATCTGCCCAGCAACAACACCACTCACTGTGGCCTAGGTCTAAATGTCATGTGGTAGGTTGAAAACCTTGTCAACAGCAACTAACAGGTGCACTTGGCTGCTACAGTGCTGTTTTAGCATAATGCATTAAGCACGGGATGTTCCCAACCAGCTAGGCAAGCACAGCAGTTAGTTACATCAGTAAAGGCCTACAGATGTAGGATCTTCATTTGATCAACCTTTTGCAGGAGAACTTTCCTGCAACGCAGGACATTTTTTTACTTGTAGTGTATTTGAGGTTTAAAATGGCTTCTGAAGTTTGTCATTTCCACTTTGACATTTCAGACTTGATTTCCCCTACAAAAACGTCCATTAATTATAATCCACATAATAATTCACATTTTCGGTTGCTGCAGGATTATTTTCCGGCTGGCTCATATTAAGATTCTACATCTGTACGTCTCCTCGCTCCTCCTACCCTCATCACTTATCTCGGCCACAACCCACACAGAGCCACCAGTGCCACACGATGCGTCAGCACTGACGATGCAAAACCATTAGGGCGCTATCTGCCAGAACCAGTCTCTGTGGCAGGATGGTGTCATTAGAACACAGAACAGTCATGAGATGAGATGACACATCATAACCTTGTCTATATTTAACTAGTTAATTGGTCAACCAACACATCTCCTCTCCCAATGTCCCTGTCATTTAGAAAAGTCACAAAATAAATAACGAGGTGGTATGTAATGAAATGGATTCATTCCTTTCATTGTGCGTAGACTAAAGAGAGGCTACATTAGGAAATGAGTGGGCTTGTTTTGACTATAAATCCTTCAGTCTAGCCTTGTATTATTGATGGTTTCCAAGTGAACCCTTTCAGACCTTCCTCTCCTCTCAGGCGATTGATGAAGCCTAAACACTCCAATGTGGGTGGTTGAACTCCAAATCTGATAAGGGCTTCTAAGAATCCACTGTCTTCTGTCTGTACAAAGCAGCCATAAAACCCTGGGTGTGTCTGAAATGGCACCCTATTCACTATGCAGTGCACTACTTTAAACCAGGGCCCAAATTGCACCTTATTCCCTATATAGTACCCTACGGGCCCTGATCAAAAGTAGTGCACTTTATAGGGAATAGGGTGCCATTTCAGACGCAGCCGCTCTCACCCTCAGTAACCTCCAATGCCCCACATTCCTCTGCTTCAGATCAGTGGTGAGTGAGTTTGGGAAAATGCCAAAAATAGCAGAAGTTTCTCCAAATATGCTTAGACAGTTGAAAACACCTACCCTGCGAAAGGACAGGAGAGTGAAACTTCAAATAGCTAGGCCTACTTGTTGCGGTGTAAACTAGCAAGCCTAACTTCTATGCAATTGACGAGCAAAAAAAATAAGAAACTTGCATAACATGCACTCCAGAAACTATTTGAACAATTGGCTTGCGTCCCCAAATGGCACCCTATTCCATATATAGTGCACTATGGGTCCTGGTCAAAAGTAGTGCACTATGTAGGGAATAGGGTGCCATTTGAGACACTGAAAATGTCTCTGGTTTCGGGCCCAGTCTGCTGTGCTTGCACCCTACCCTGCCCTGCCTGGCCGTAACCGTGTAACTCAAAGCCCTTAGCAATGGCTCCATTGCGTAACCCAATGTACTGTAGAGTGGTGAACCCAATGTACTGTAGAGTGGTGAACCCAATGTATTGTAGAGTGGAGACTCAACATAGAGGGGGAGGGAGGGCAAAGAGAGAGAGGGCAGAGATAGAGGTGGAGAGAGAGAGAGTGTAGAGAGACAGAGGACAGAGAGAGAAAGGGAGAGAGAGAGAGAGAGAGAGCAGAAAGAGAGAGAACAGAGAGAGGAAGCAAGAGAGAGAAAGAAAGAAAGAGAGAGTGGCAGAGAGAGAGAGGGCAGAGAGAGAGAGGCAGAGAGAGAGAGGCAGAGAGAGAGAGAGAGAATATCCTTAGATTAAGAGGAACTAGGTCAAATCTTCCTTTTGCTTTAATAACCTGTTGCTGGGGAAAGTTGCCTGGTGGAAAGCTACAAACTGGCAGGCTAAGAGCAAGTGATTTTGCAGTGCAATTTGAAGGGCTAGTTGGACTTTTCCGTATATATTTGGACAAGTTGACTTTTTGTTTTAAGTGTAATAAGTATGAAAATGAAAGACCAACTCACCTGTTCTTCTCCAACTCATTATGTGTGGACCTGCAAACAGAAAAACAAGAAAGGAACTTGTTAACCAAGGAACCAACACATTGCAAAGACCTGTGACATTTCAACACATCAATAATTACAAAAGCTTCATTTCAGAAGTCAATAGGCGTATCTATTTCAACAAACATCCATGGATTCAGTTGAGGGGAACAGTATATTGCTGGTACACTGCACTTACTTTGACTTGGTCTGATCAGAATGAATTGTATTGATCAATTAATCCCAATGGAGAGGTACTGTACTAAACTCCTACACACACACACACACACACACACACACACACACACAGATTGGCTGGACTGCGAGGTGCAATACTAAGACTGTGCCTGAGAGTCAGTGTGCACTATGCACTGTGAGTATGGTTGATATGCCCGGCCAGGCTTCAGTCCCATACAAAGGGCCTGTTTCGTCACACACTTCAACCTCCTCCTCCAACACTGCATAGCCCCATGTAGCCCCATGTGTATGGCTGCCTGAGAGTGTGGCGTGTGTATGTGTCAGGCCTCAGACTCAGTGCTGTGTTAATAATGCAAAGTGATTCATCTGGTTCCCTAAGAGCCTCTTTGTATGGCAACACACTGAAGATAATCAGGCCCTCCTGCTACGGCCTAAATGGCCTGCCTGCCCGCCCAGTGTGTGTGTGTATGAGAGTGTGTGTGTGTGTGTCTTTTTAAACAAACTCCTCAACCCACTCGCCGCAGGGAGGAACCAATTATTGGTTCCCAGGTCATATGGGCACTTCTCTTTATTGGAGGGGAACTATTACTGTTGCGAAATTTTCACACACAAAAATGGCATCC
The DNA here is from genome assembly GCF_964263955.1 of Coregonus lavaretus. Taxonomy (NCBI): domain Eukaryota; kingdom Metazoa; phylum Chordata; class Actinopteri; order Salmoniformes; family Salmonidae; genus Coregonus; species Coregonus lavaretus. The sequence continues at coordinate 21,737 of NW_028162998.1, read as the reverse complement.
TCCTGCAGAGGCTGACCTGATAGGATAGACCACTGTTTAGCTACACGGAACAAGGGATGAGGAAGAGAGTAAGGAGAAAGAAAGAACGACAGAGAGGGAGGAAAAGAGACGCTGCCAGGTTACAAGGGATTCTGGGAGTTGGTGCCTCTTCAGAGCGACTCCAAATCCTTTTTATTTTATTTTACATTTAATTATTAATGTACATAAAAACACCATATGTCTCCATTAGAATACATTACCACCGCTGCTGCTCTTGTGCTTATTGTGTATGCAAGACTGGGTTAACAACTGAACTGTGACAGTCATTTCTCATTAACAAGGACCAGAGAAGCCGGTCTCTGCTAAGCTTGCCATCACAGCCTAGCAAGGACCTAAGATGTAACCAATTTCCTGTACTGTAAATAATTATGTAGAAAAACGACATCCTCCTCCGAAACATTTTGCAACTCCGTGCTATAAATAAACAACCGTGCCGGACTCCGTATATTAGGCTACACACACACAGAGACACACCCTACACCCACCACACCCTACCCTACACCCACAAGCCTATCTTGATTAATCTAAACCGTTTTTATCTATAGAGCCAATAGACCACCAGCCAGCCAGGAGCCAGAGCCTGCCACCATTTATTAGTGTAAATACCACACAATTTACAGCTCAGCTCATAAACTGTACAAAGCCTTCTCATATACAATGTTAAAACGTCATGCTCCTGCAAGTTTATTTCTCCCCTGTAAAAAATGATGGAGAGATATTAAAGGGGTGCAGACAAACTCTGTGTTTGCTGCTGTTGCGTTGTTCTAATGGTGGCTATGAGGACGCTACCGTCCCACCAATCATATGGGTTAAAGTGTAAATAATTGGATGATGTTACTTAATGTCAGATATTCCCTACAGGGGGATGAAAGATGAGCTGGAATGTGTTTTACAGGGTTGGCACAATTTATCACAGCCCCAGATGAACAATCACAGTAGCAAGCCTTGCCCTTAAAGGGATACTTTGGGATTTTGGCAATGAGGCCCTTTATCTATTTCCCCAGAGTCAGATGAACTCATGGATACCATTTTTATGTCTCTGTGTGCAGTTTGATGGAAGTTGCTAATTAGCGCTAGCACAATTGCTAACGCTAGATAGCATTGGCTTGAGAAACTACCTCCAACTTCCTTCATTCTAGACACAGAGCCATAACAATGGTATGCACCAGGCATCCACCATATGACTCTGGGGAAGTAGATAAAGGGCCTCTGCCAAAATCCTGATGTATCCCTTTAACTACACACATAGAACTAACATCAACAACATGCATTATAGTCTTTCATGGTTGAGGAGAAATTGACTACTTCTCTTATAGTATTTTTAAGAAACAACTGTGCACTCTCTGCTGTTGTGGCATTTTGCATCATTCTGATTGGTGAAGATTATTTAGAATTTCGACTATCAGGATATCTGAGGAAAATAAATCATGATATGATATTTGAATAGTGAAATAATTTCAAATGCCCATCCCTACTCCAAGCAGGTTAGAGTAAACTCTAAAACGATATAAATGGTTTCGAATAGTATTTGAACCCTGGTCTGCAGCAGCCTCCCCGTGGAGGAAGGATAAATATAAATAATAATAATATGCCATTTAGCAGACGCTTTTATCCAAAGCGACTTACAGTCATGCGTGCATAATTTTTTTTTTTTTGTGTATGGGTGGTCCCGTGGATCGAACCCACTACCGTGGCGTTACAAGCGCCGTGCTCTACCAATTGAGCTACAGAGGACCACGGATCAACCAACAACCCCACAGTACATCTTTATATGGAGACCTGGAGCTGCTCCATGTAAACTACCCGCCCTCTAAGACACATACAGCACCGGATGTCACAGGAAGGCCAAAAAGATCATCAAGGACATCAACCACCAGAGCCACTGCCTGTTCACCCCGCTATCATCCAGAAGGCGAGGTCAGTACAGGTGCATCAAAGCTGGGACCGAGAGAATGAAAAACAGCTTGTATCTTAAGGCATCAGACTGTTAAATAGCCATCACTAGCACATTAGAGGTTGCTGCTTACTATTGAAATCACTGGCCACTTTAAGAAATGGAACACTAGTCACTTTAATAATGTTTACATATCTTGCACTACTCATCTCATATGTATATACTGCATTCTATTCTATAATATTCTAATGTATCTTAGTCCATGCCGCTCTGTCATTGCTTGTCCATATATGTATATATCCTCAAATCCCATTCCTTACTAGTTTTGTGTGTATTGGGTATATGTTGTGAAATTGTCAGATATTACTGCACTGACGGAGCTAGAAGCACAAGCATTTCGCTACACCCGCAATAACATCTGCTAAACTCGTGTATGTGACCAATCAAATTTGATTTGATTTGATTAGAAGAGATCAAGCCAGATAGGCCTAGATCTCCTATATGGGTTAACACTCGTAAACACACTAGCCCAGGGTTTCCCAAGGGGTGCACGTTTTTTTGTTTTTGCCCTAGCACTGCACAGCGGATTCAAATATTCATCAAGCTTTGATAATTTGAGTCAGCTGTGTAGTGTTAGGGCAAAAACCAAAACATGCACCCCTTGGGTCCCGAGGACCCTGTTTGGGAAACGCTGCACTAGCCTATACAGTAGACAATAGTGTATAATCACCCTCTACGGTAGGCTACAGGACACATCAAATCAGCTATCAGAGTGCGATCAGAATGTCTGTAGCAATAGCTCAACAGATGCAGATGACTTGAATGGAGGAATGGAGGATCCCTGCCACACACAACGGTGAGATAAACATGGCCCTGCTCTATAGGGTGAAAGAGGGACAGAGAGTGTGAGATCAGCCAATCTGATCACTATCATTGCCATGCATAACTTGGCTACACTATAGCTGTGAGTAAAATGTTTGTTCCTGTTTTTAATTCCTCTCAAGTTTAAGATGAAAAAGGCTCTCAGTCTCTCAGTCGGATTGAATCACGGCTGGCTGTCTATGGTAAGACGACTGTATAAGTAGAGGACAATAGTATGTCCATGGTCTTAACCGATAAGACCACCTACGCTATTATAGTCTATACAGAATCTAGCCTTCAATGCATTTTCCTCTGAAAGAGCATTACGGCAGTAGTATCAATCTTGTCTAAGGCTTTGTAGAACGTCATTCTCAAATACATCAGCTATTGAAGTGCAGGCTAACGTTTATACATTAGATTAAACTGCATAGATTTTTTGTTATAATCAGATTACACATACAAATGGGGAAAAAATCACAAAGCCACATCGACAGTCTTTTAAAAGGTTCTATGTATTCACCTTGCTCGTGCCTGCATACAACACCAGCCGCAAATAGGAGCTTTTTTCCATCAGGGTTGGGGACAAAACTAACCAAATATTATAGCTTGGGAAGAGTATAACAACATATAGTATTAACAAATGTTTCGACACTGTAAATGGGAATCAGTTGTAAGACTGTAATAACGACTATATTATAACCAATTATTATTTGTTTTGTACATAAAATAATTCAAAACCCATGGTGTTAGTCGGTTTTTCCATCTGCAAATTTCTCCCAGTCCCTAACCTCCATCAGTTTGACAATCAGCTGATGATAGCGAGCTCCAGCTGTTAGTGCTACCCCATGCCCAAAGCAAAGAGTGCCCTAACATTCACTCTCTGTAGGCTACACGGTTTTTAATCCACGTGTATATTTTATGCTTGGACAATTTCTCTGAATACATGTTAACTCCTGCATATAACATGCCATGATGTTCTATAAGTGGGCTTACATGCTGCAAAAGAGGGCAGAAGTAGGTTAAGACCCTCAAGTGGTGTTGTGGCAACCACATCTAGGCTTGTTTTACCAGTCAATAGGCTACAACGTTGCACTGACAGTCGAGTGATAACACATTATGGCAGCATTGTTATCGATCATTCAGCTTATTATAGAGAAATGCAACTGAATGACAGTTAATTCATTTGTTTAGATCAACATAAATACCCAGGCAAATAACACATTGGCATGGCATGCAAGCTCGAAGCTATTGATCAACAAAAGTGCCGTTTTTCTTACCTGTTATGGTTATTGTGGAACTTCTTGTTTCGAAATTTCTTTTGCCTCTGGTAGTTCGTGTTCTGAATGGACGACGGAAACGTCGATGCATATCCGTGTTCACACTCTGTTGAAATAAAATTGTGGTTAAGGCAAGTTGGACCGTCCCCCACCATATGCAACATTTTGTAAACAACGGGAAAAAATATACAATGTTGGTGCTAGATCATCCGAATAAATTGTGCAACTCTTGCCACCCACCACACATCTACCGTTAACGGAATTAATCGTTTGTTTTCGGTGATGACGCTTGAAAACAGCAACAACACACACAGAACACTGTCACTGACATAGCCTAGCTACATTTGTCTGTGGTGTATTTTAAAGTTGTCAAACATGACAAGCAAATGTTTTTAAAACTCTGAAAATACACAAATGAACCTACATAATCAAATTAAACGAATCTAACCACAAATGCCTAACGTTATTTTATTTTTTGCATACCTCTCTCCCTCCTTTCTAGATATTCTGCTGCTTCCAATAACCTCTGGATGTTCATCAACTGCACTGCCGTCATTCTGCTAGAGCTAGCGAACGTTAGCTAAACGTTTCTACAACTTGTGATACTATTTCAAAGACAGGTATTATTGCGTTTCACGATCCAAAATCGGAATAATTGTTCCTCGTTGAGTATAACACAAAACGTTACTTCAGAAATGTCTTGTTTGTTAGCTAATTTGTTTGCTGGATCTGGAATTAAAAGCCTTGTCGAAAAAAATATTCCTAGTCTTATACAACACAGCTAGCTAGCTGCAGCCTATTCAGTCAGGTTTTCAGCCGTTAAAAAATCGAAAAACGAGTGTAGCAAAGTATTAAAAGTATTCAGGAAAAACAGTTAAAAATGTTACAAAATGGATATAAACTACATAACATTTCCACCGAAAGCCCAAAGCCTGCAAAGTCCCTGCTGCTGCCTGTGTTCACTCCTCCCAGTTTGTTTACCTAGCTCCACAGCTGAGGGACGGAGACCTAGCTCGAGCTGGGGGCTGGTCTCGACGCAAAGCTATATGGGATATTGAGTCTTTATTCTATTGATTTCTAAGCTGAAAATATTACCCCTATGCTATGGCTGCTATGCTACTTTGCAATGTACTACTGTCCACCTCCAATGTTTCATGTTATTTAAATAATTACTTTTAATTGTTAATGTAAAGGAAAGAGACTACATTATATGAATAAGCCTTATTTTAATAGCCTGATATTCCTATGTTATTATGTTAAAACGTTATTAACTGGCCTATAATGAGTCTAAAAGCAGGAATGGGCTACAGATCACTCCAGACTAAAGACATCAAACATGAATATTGTCCACTGGATTGTAGTTGAAAACCGGTCTGTATGCTATTCCCGATGATCATATCTCCTTTCGCATTCATTTCTAGCAAAAAAGACTGCAAGCCCCATGAATCAACACCAGAGTGGGGGTGTACCTGCTGACTGAAGCCGGGCCCAGCAACAAATTACATCACCGCAAAGGAGACGCTCGATTGGTGATACCTTGTGACAGGCATCTCATGCGAACTTGCACTTGACCAATCACAAAGGGATTTCGCGCCATGTGGAAAACCCGCAAGTATCAGGAAGCAACAACAATCGGGTAGAAAAAAAGGAGAGATGAAAATGTTGCACGAAAGATATCATTGTTTGTTAGATAATAAGAGAATAGTAATCAATTTACTCTAACTTTGAAACTTACTTATTATATTAAACTTTTTGCAATAACCTGATACGTAAATGGTGTACTAAAGAAAGTATTTTTTATAGAAAATATAATAAAGCATGCAAGCATCTATTCAACAAAATCCCTTTCTTGAGATTTACAGATTGTGCAACTATTGCACAATGAACAGAAATATAAAGCAATACAACTGAAACCAGGTGCTCTAGGCTAGCGTCATAATAGTGAGAAAAAGCATCCTATCTGAAATATGTACAAACATCTAACAATAGGCCTATCTCTCCCCCCAAACAATCGAGCTGTTTAGACTACCGAGGAGGCTGCGGGGGCACTATGACGTCACCCCAAAATGAGTTGGAGGGCGCTGCGATGCTGTGGTAAAATATATCTACTCTCAAAGTGGTGGCCAACAAAATGTTCTGTGCACCCACACCTAAAACCATTATGGGGTTTAATAAATCTAGGCTTCGTCAGTGGCCTGGCCTATATGGTCAAATAGGAATATATGGTGAAATAGGAATTTAGGTTAAATAATTAAATTGTTCCAGTGAGCAGGTGCAAAGCAAATTATGCTTTTGAGGGGTAGAAAAACATACACAAAATTATATATCTTAATCATATCAGAAATCTAGACTACAGGGAAAGTAATAGATAATGTATTACATTCATAATATTAGGCTATTAGTGCAATATCAGTGCGCGTGCATAATAATGCATGCATGAGAATAATAAGTAGATCAGTTGAATGAACTCAGCCCTTTGTTGTCTCGCGTCTGTTGACAATGAAACTCTTGTTTCCCTGAATATTACTGGGAGAAAACCGTTACACAAATAAACTTACTTCCATCCTTCCTCTCGGCGTTCTCGATAAAACTTGCTGCTTCCAGCAAAACTTGAACGTTTTTCAGAAAAGTATCAATCTGACTCAATGGAGAAGAAGCGCCGTCTCTGGAGTTGAAGACGTCATTAATAGAGCAACTAGACATATCAAAATCTTGCTGATCCATAGACGTTTCGGAGTCCAAAAACACATATTCGCTCTTCAACTCTCTTTTCTGCCTATCACTTCTGGCCATTTTCGTTCACTTAGGCTGCTTTGCTGGCTACTTTTCCTGGAGGAAAATAAACAGAAAGGCAGCTAGCAGTAGAGCCTGCTTTGCTTGTTGGTGGTGATAGGGCTTTTATGAACGCAGGTTATATTGCACGAAACGGTGCTTGGAGGATTGTTGCGCATTGGGTACACGGAAAGCCTGCCTCTGTCTGATGCATGCCGCATGGTCCTAACGCCGGCCTTTCAAGGTAGGTTCCTGCCAACGGTTGTCTCTACGTCTCTTCTTTGGCCCCCATATTTTGTGGACTACAGACAATATTACTGAAATATTTCTTTATGATAGCAACAGAATGAAAACTATTCGAGTTGGTGTATAAGGTGGCTATAAGCACTGTATGTAATACGATTATATTTTGGTGTTCATCTTCTTTGTGACTCATGTAGGCTGTTTTGTTTTGTTCACATCACTAAGGTCATGTGAATGAAGGATTACTTTAATATTATCAGCAATTGAGAGGATAGGTCACACACACCCATTCATATTGTCTACATTCAGACTATTGTTGTCTTTCTGGACCAGGTCCAGGTGTGTATAACATGTATTGCCTGCCTGAATAAGTCTGAAAAATGAATGCACTCACTAACTGTAAGTCGCTCTGGATAAGAGTGTCTGCTAAATGACTAAAATGTAAATGAATAGGCTAGAAAAAACTCCAGTCTTCTTGAACTTCAACCCGGAAGGAGAATTCCTTTGAAAAAGAGGGAAAATTACTCAATTTTTGTGTGTGACTGCCTGGAATGGATTGAACTGATTACCCTTGATTCTTTCCCCATTTCCCAGTAGCCTTTTAGCTTTTTACAGCACAAGATAGTTCTTTTTACCGGTACGTAGCCTACATGTTGAGACAGAGCTCTCTCCTCTCTGAAATCTACTTTAAACACACACACACACACACACACACACACACACACACACACACACACACACACACACACACACACACACACACACCACTTCAAAGCAGCAGCAGTGGGCCATGGGTGTTTGAAGTAAGGTTCACAGAGAAAACGTTGAAGTCCAACGCACAAGGGAACCACTACAGTGTCCGTCCCCTCTCTATCACCGCCTGCTGCGTAGAGGGAAAAGAGGAAGGAAAGGACGGAAGCCATTTGAGGGACAGAGCTAGCTGCCCTGCCCTGGTCTGGTCTGCCTCAGTGGCCTTGTTTGAAGGTGTTGCATTTGCAAAATGAATGGATCTATAAAAAAACGCTCCATAATATTAGTAGGCCTATATATGAGTAGCCTATATAGGAGTTCTAATTCCTAATTCTATGAGTATAACTTCCTTGTGTTTCGAGGTAAATAGGTTCAGTTTGTTCATTGTAATATAAAGTCCAATGTTTGACCAATCAGGTATCCAAGATGGAACAATGGAATATCCCAAATCATAGGAGTCAGACTTTCAATCGGTAGAGTAGACTGACAGACAGACAGACTCTCCCAGTGTTGGAGAAAGGCTTATGAGAAGGCCATAGCTTGGGGCTGATTGAGTGGTGCCCGAAGAAGCCAAAGACACACCACTGACTCACTCAGGTGTGGACCCATGCCGTATACAAAACACACACACACACACACACACACACACACACACACACACACACACACACACACACACATACACACACACACGCACACACAACTGACCCACCACCAAGGGGTACATACACACAAAAAAAAAATGTATGCACGCATGACTGTAAGTCGCTTTGGATAAAAGCGTCTGCTAAATGGCGTATTATTATTATATTATTAAGGGGTGGAATCATGCCGTTTACAACCATTCAGCCCTCCTCTTATGACACGGGTCAACCGTTCCCTTTCAAGTTATCATTTAAATTAAAACAAGCTCTATGTTCTTTAATTAAAGGGTAATTCCTGTGTCAAAACAAGGGATCCTAGCTTACACACTCACACACACACACACACACGCACGCACACACGCACACACACACACACACACACACACACACACACACACACACACACACACACTCCCACACACACCCTTGCCTTAAGCCATGGAAGATGACTAACAAACCATGCAGGGTGGATCCCCCCAACACCAGGGCACCAGTGGATAACCCAGGTCAACTATTCCAATAACTACAGCTCATTCTTCAAGGCTTAACTGGCGACCATAACAACCAGCTCATCCCTTATAGCAAGCCCTAAGGACAGACTCAGACTGTTGAAATGGCATCCTAGTAGTGCACTATAGGGATTATACTATTGCACTAGAAAATAGGGGGCCATTTCAGATTGGCCCTAAAAGTGTTTAAATGCTATCTCAATTGGGGATATTAGTAAAAAAAAAAAAAGAAATTTCCAGACCGGAATTTTTGTCAAAATACATTAAATGAGTCAACGCCATATCAATTAACTTGTTTTGATTAAAAACAGTAGGCTGTAATGGAAACTGGGGACATGATACACCTTCAGTAATTATGTTGGGAAAACAATCGCTGTTAATGTCTGAGTAGGTGGTTGGCATTTAGTCTCAGGAACCCATCATCATTTTTTGTGTGTGTGTAATTTTTACCTGCTTTTTCTCCCCAATTTCGTGATTACGATCTTGTCTCATCTCTGCAACTCCCCAACGGGCTCGGGAGAGGCGAAGGATGAGTCATGCGTCCTCCGAAACATGACCCACCAAGCCACGCTCCTTAACACCCGCTCGCTTAACCCGGAAGCCAGCTGCACCAATGTGTCGGAGGAAACACCGTTCAACTGACGATCAAAGTCAGCCTGCAGGCGCCCGGCCCGCCACAAGGAGTCGCTAGAGCGCAATGAGCCAAGTAAAGCCCCCCCCGGCCAAACATTCCCCTAACCCGGACGACGCTGGGCCAATTGTGCACCGCCATATGGGACTCCCGGTCACGGCCGGTTGTGACACAGCCTGGGATCGAACCCCAGGCTGTAGTGACGCCGCAACACTGCGATGCAGTGCCTTAGACAGCTGCGCCACTCGGGAGGCCAGGATCCCATCATTTTGGCCACCGCTGGTGAATTTACCAGAAGCCTCTTGTTTCCTGACCCGTTTTTGCGTAATTTTTTTGTCATCCTCACACTTCAGTGTCTCCATGGAAGGGACATATTAGAAGCATTGATGAAATGAAACCTTCAACTGAGAGAGAGATAGATACACAGAGAGATATACATAGAGAGAGAGAGGGGGGGGGGGGGGGAGAAAGAGAGAGAGAGGGGGGAGAGAGCGAGAGAGAAAGAAAGAGAGAGAAAGAGAGATACATTGAAACAATATAAAACAAACTTTATTATTACTTCCCTGCAAAACCTCAGTGACATTTTGGTAAATGTCAGCGATTCACATCATTCTCCTCCGAGGACACATACAGCAGTGGGTGTTCATGGGTAATTAGCTAACATCTGTCCGTTAGCTAGCTACCAAGATTTTAACTCACTGAGAGGGAGAGAGAGACAGAGAGAGAAAGCGAGAGAGAGACAGTGAGGGAGAGAGAGAACTCATCACATGACTTGTCACATATGCTGCTGCTACTGTTTACAATCTGTCACTTTATTCCTAGTTATATGTACATATCTACCTCAATTACCTCGTACCCCTGCACATCAACTCGGTACTGGTACCTGTGTATATAGCCAGGTTATTGTTACTCATTGTGTATCTACAGTGTTATTACTTTTATTTTATTTGTCTATTTTCTTTCTCTCTGCATTGTTGGGAAGGGCCTGTAAGTAAGCATTTCACTGTTAGTCTACACCTGTTGTTTATGAAGCATGTGACTAATAAAATTGGATTGATTTGATTTGCATTAAAGTCTTCTGATCTAAAACATGGACTACCCTTCAGATTCACCTCTGTTACAATTGAGACGTATAAAGAGCTTTCACTCTACAGGCCTTTTTACATCCCTAAATTCCTATCTTTGACCCCCCACAAGCCCTCAAAAGTACTCTTTTGTTTTAGTGTCATACTCCCTACACCCTTTTGACCCCAAACCCCATTTCAAACAGGTGTGTAAATCAACTCTGTTCTTTCTCTTTTGGCTGTCATGTGTTGTTAACAGGGACCCTGTTCAACCCCTCAGTGTGTGTATGTGTGTGTGTCTGTGTGTGTGTCTGTGTGTGTCTGTCTGTGTGTGTGTGTGTGTGTGTGTGTGTGTGTCTGTGTGTGTCTGTCTGTGTGTGTGTGTGTGTGTGTGTGTGTGTATGTAGGTGTGTGTGTGTGTGTGTGTGTGTAGGTGTGGACTGTTGTTTGCATCCCCCTCAGTCTGAAAGGGTATTTGTTCTAAAATGGACACCCTCATGATGAGAGGCTGTAAAGGTTTCCTCTTAGTTGTTGTGTTGTTTTGTCCATGCTCAATTACATGATTATAATGATTACTGACTTTAATTCCCAGCTTTCAGTATGTGTGAGCGATGGACGATGGAGGTCTACTCTAACACAGACACGTAAACACACACATACGTAAACACACACAAACACACACACACACACACACACACACAAACACACAAACGTAAAAAAGCACACACACACACACACATGCAAATCCTGTTTGCCCCTTCCTCAAAACAAATAGGTTTACTAACTGAGTTACATGCTTGGTCTCTGTTTGTTTAGTTGACTGACACCCACACTATGAAACCCAATACAAGCTAGCTTGTACAGGTGCCTATGTGTACTCTATCCCACGGGCATTCAGAGACCATGTTCAAAACATCGTCCATCATGACAGCGCTTTCTCATAAAAGCAACACAACAGTGGGAGTGACAAAGTGTTTTTTGGTGGGAGTATTTCACTTCACATGACCTCCCGTTGACACCAGCTAGCAAGCTAGCAGTCACGTCAGCTAATTAACTTAGCTTGTTTTCCCATGGGCCCAACCATCTATAGCCCTACGGGTCTCTCTGATTTGTCAGGGATTGTACCCTAGATGTTAATCTCACCAATATGTCTTCTATCAGATATCAGTCAGTCAGGCCCGTTTTTTTTTGTCTTGTAGCACCTAGGGAAATACTTCCTGTATATTATCTTGGGCCTAAAGGATATTCTCACTCTCTTCCTTGTGATACAGTCCCAAATACTCTGCTGCTAGGTTACAGCTCCAGTCCCAAATACTCTGCTGCTAGGCTACAGCTCCAGTCCCCAATACTCTGCTGCTAGGCTACAGCTCCAGTCCCCAATACTCTGCTGCTAGGCTACAGCTCCAGTCCCCAATACTCTGCTGCTAGGCTCCAGCTCCAGTCTCCAATACTCTGCTGCTAGGCTCCAGCTCCAGTCCCAAATATTCTGCTGCTAGGCTCCAGCTCCAGTCCCAATACTCTGCTGCTAGGCTACAGCTCCAGTCCCAAATACTCTGCTACTAGGCTACAGCTCCAGTCCCCACTACTCTGCTGCTAGGCTACAACTCCAGTCCCAAATACTCTGCTGCTAGGCTACAGCTTCAGTCCCCAATACTCTGCTGCTAGGCTACAGCTCCAGTCCCAAATACACTGCTGCTTGGCTACAGCTCCAGTCCCAAATAATCTGCTGCTAGGCTCCAGCTCCAGTCTCCAATACTCTGCTGCTAGGCTACAGCTCCAGTCCAAAATACTCTGCTGCTAGGCAACAGCTCCAGTCCCAAATACTCTGCTGCTAGGCTACAGCTCCAGTCCCAATACTCTGCTGCTAGGCTACAGCTCCAGTCCCAAATACTCTGCTGCTAGGCTACAGCTCCAGTCCCAAATACTCTACTGCTAGGCTACAGCTCCAGTCCCAAATACTCTGCTGCTAGCAATACTCTGCTGCTAGGCTACAGCTCCAGTCCCAAATAATATGCTATTTAGCAGACACCTTTATCCAAATACTCTGCTGCTAGGCTACAGCTCCAGTCCCAAATATTCTGCTGCTAGGATACAGCTCCAATCCCAAATACTCTGCTGCTAGGTTACAGCTCCAGTCCCAAATACTTTGCTGCTAGGCTACAGCTCCAGTCCCAAATATTGTGCTGCTAGGCTACAGCTCCAGTCCCAAATACTCTGCTGCTAAGCTCCAGCTCCAGTCCCCAATACTCTACTGCTAGGCTACAGCTCCAGTCCCAAATATTCTGCTGCTAGGCTACAGCTCCAGTCCCAAATACTCTGCTGCTAGGCTACAGCTCCAGTCCCAAATACTCTGCTGCTAGGCTACAGCTCCAATCCCAAATACTCTGCTGCTAGGCTACAGCTCCAGTACCAAATATTCTGCTGCTAGGCTACATCTTCAGTCCCAAATACTCTGCTGCTAGGCTACAGCTCCAGTCCCCAATACTCTACTGCTAGGCTACAGCTCCAGTCCCCAATACTCTGCTGCAAGCCTACAGCTCCAGTCCCAAATACTCCGCTGCTAGGCTACAGCTTCAGTCCCCAATACTCTGCTGCTAGGCTATGCTCCAGTCCCAAATATTCTGCTGCTAGGCTACAGCTCCAGTCCCAAATACTCTACTGCTAGGCTACAGATCCAGTCCCAAATATTCTATTGCTAGGATACAGCTCCAGTCCCAAATACTCTGCTGCTAGGCTACAGCTCCAGTCTCCAATACTCTGCTGCTAGGCTCCAGCTCCAGTCCCAAATATTCTGCTGCTAGGCTCCAGCTCCAGTCCCAATACTCTGCTGCTAGGCTACAGCTCCAGTCCCAAATACTCTGCTACTAGGCTACAGCTCCAGTCCCCAATACTCTGCTGCTAGGCTACAGCTTCAGTCCCCAATACTCTGCAGCTAGGCTACAACTCCAGTCCCAAATACTCTGCTGCTAGGCTACAGCTCCAGTCCCAAATATACTGCTGCTAGGCTACAGCTCCAGTCCCAAATACTCTGCTGCTAGGCTACAGCTCCAGTCCCAATACTCTGCTGCTAGGCTACAGCTCCAGTCCCAAATATTCTGCTGCTAGGTTACAGCTCAAGTCCCAAATACTCTGCTGCTAGGCTACAGCTCCAGTCCCAAATACTCTACTGCTAGGCTACAGCTCCAGTCCCAAATACTCTGCTGCTAGGCTACAGCTCCAGTCCCAATACTCTGCTGCTAGGCTACAGCTCCAGTCCCAATACTCTGCTGCTAGGCTACAGCTTCAGTCCCAATACTCTGCTGATAGGCTACAGCTCCAGTCCCAAATTCTCTGCTGCTAGGCTAAAGCTCCAGTCCCAAATACTCTGCTGCTAGGCTACAGCTCCAGTCCCCAATACTCTGCTGCTAGGCTACAGCTCCAGTCCCAAATACTCTGCTGCTAGGCTACAGCTCCAGTCCCCAAAACTCTGTTGCTAGGCTACAGATCTAGTCCCAATACTCTGCTGCTAGGCTACAGCTCCAGTCCCAAATACTGTGCTGCTAGGCTACAGCTCCAGTCCCAATTATTCTGCTGCTAGGCTACAGCTCCAGTCCCAAATACTCTGCTGCTAGGCTACAGCTCCAGTCCCAAATACTCTGCTGCTAGGCTACAGCTCCAATCCCAAATACTCTGCTGCTAGGCTACAGCTCCAGTACCACATATTCTGCTGCTAGAATACAGCTTCAGTCCCAAATACTCTGCTGCTAGGCTACAGCTCCAGTCCCCAATACTCTACTGCTAGGCTACAGCTCCAGTCCCCAATACTCTGCTGCTAGCCTACAGCTCCAGTCCCAAATACTCTGCTGCTAGGCTACAGCTTCAGTCCCCAATACTCTGCTGCTAGGCTACAGCTCCAGTCCCAAATACTCTGCTGCTAGGCTACAGCTCCACTCCCCAATACTCTGTTGCTAGGCTACAGCTCCAGTCCCAATACTCTGCTGCTAGGCTACAGCTCCAGTCCCAAATACTCTGCTGCTAGGCTACAGCTCCAGTCCCAAATAATATGCTATTTAGCAGACGCCTTTATCCAAATACTCTGCTGCTAGGCTACAGATCCAGTCCCAAATATTCTACTGCTAGGCTACAGCTCCAGTCCCAAATACTCTGCTGCTAGGCTACAGCTTCAGTCCCCAATTACTCTGCTGCTAGGCTACAGCTCCAGTCCGAAATATTCTGCTGCTAGGCTACAGCTCCAATCCCAAATACTCTGCTGCTAGGTTACAGCTCCAGTCCCAAATACTTTGCTGCTAGGCTACAGCTCCAGTCCCAAATATTGTGCTGCTAGGCTACAGCTCCAGTCCCAAATACTCTGCTGCTAAGCTCCAGCTCCAGTCCCCAATACTCTACTGCTAGGCTACAGCTCCAGTCCCAAATATTCTGCTGCTAGGCTACAGCTCCAGTCCCAAATACTCTACTGCTAGGCTACAAATCCAGTCCCAAATACTCTGCTGCTAGGCTATAGCTTCAGTCCCAAATACTCTGCTGCTAGGCTACAGCTCCAGTACCAAATATTCTGCTGCTAGGCTATAGCTTCAGTCCCAAATACTCTGCTGCTAGGCTACAGCTCCAGTCCCCAATACTCTACTGCTAGGCTACAGCTCCAGTCCCCAATACTCTGCTGCAAGCCTACAGCTCCAGTCCCAAATACTCCGCTGCTAGGCTACAGCTTCAGTCCCCAATACTCTGCTGCTAGGCTACAGCTCCAGTCCCAAATACTCTGCTACTAGGCTACATCTCCAGTCCCAAATACTCTGCTGCTAGGCTACAGCTCCAGTCCCAAATACTCTGCTGCTAGGCTACAGCTCTAGTCCCAAATACTCTGCTGCTAGGCTCCAGCTCCAGTCCCCAATACTCTGCTGCTAGGCTACAGCTCCAGTCCCCAATACTCTGCTGATAGCCTACAGCTCTAGTCCCAAATACTCTGCTGCTAGGCTACAGCTCCAGTCCCCAATACTATTTTGTTAGGCTACAGCTCCAGTCCCAATACTCTGCTGCTAGGCTACAGCTCCAGTCCCAAATACTCTGCTGCTAGGCTACAGCTCCAGTCCAAAATACTATGTTGCTAGGCTACAGCTCCAGTCCCAAATACTCTGCTACTAGGCTACATCTCCAGTCCCAAATACTCTGCTGCTAGGCTACAATCCAGTCCCAAATACTCTGCTGCTAGGCTACAGCTCTAGTCCCAAATACTCTGCTGCTAGGCTCCAGCTCCAGTCCCCAATACTCTGCTGCTAGTCTACAGCTCCAGTCCCCAATACTCTGCTGATAGCCTACAGCTCTATTCCCCAATAATCTGCTGCTAGGCTACAGCTCCAGTCCCCAATACTCTGCTGATAGCCTACAGCTCTAGTCCCCAATACTCTGCTGCTAGGCTACAGCTCCAGTCCCAAATACTCTGCTGCTAGTCTACAGCTCCAGTCCCAAATACTCTGCTGCTAGGCTACAGCTCCAGTCCCAAATATTCTGCTGCTAGGTTACAGCTCCAGTCCCCAATACTCTGCTGCTAGGCTACAGCTCCAGTCCCCAATACTCTGCTGATAGCCTACAGCTCTAGTCCCCAATACTCTGCTGCTAGGCTACAGCTCCAGTCCCAAATACTCTGCTGCTAGGCTACAGCTCCAGTCCCAAATATTCTGCTGCTAGGTTACAGCTCCAGTCCCAAATACTCTGCTGCTAGGTTACAGCTCCAGTCCCAAATACTCTGCTTCTAGGTTACAGCTCCAGTCCCAAATACTCTGCTGCTAGGCTACAGCTCCAGTCCCAAATACTCTGCTGCTAGGCTACAGCTCCAGTCCCCAATACTCTGCTGCTAGGCTACAGCTCCAGTCCCAAATACTCTGCTTCTAGTATACAGCTCCAGTCCCAAATACTCTTCTGCTAGGCTACAGCTCCAGTCCCAAATACTCTGCTGCTAGGCTACAGCTCCAGTCCCAATACTCTGCTGCTAGGCTACAGCTCCAGTCCCAGATATTCTGCTGCTAGGCTACAACTCCAGTCCCCAATACTCTGCTGCTAGGCTACAGCTCCAGTCCCAAATACTCTGCTGCTAGACTACAGCTCCAGTCCCAAATACTCTGCTTCTAGGCTACAGCTCCAGTCCCAAATACTCTGCTGCTATGCTACAGCTCCAGTCCCAAATACGCTGCTGCTAGGCTACAGCTCCAGTCCCCAATACTCTGCTGCTAGTCTACAGCTCCAGTCCCCAATACTCTGCTGATAGCCTACAGCTCTATTCCCCAATAATCTGCTGCTAGGCTACAGCTCCAGTCCCCAATACTCTGCTGATAGCCTACAGCTCTAGTCCCCAATACTCTGCTGCTAGGCTACAGCTCCAGTCCCAAATACTCTGCTGCTAGTCTACAGCTCCAGTCCCAAATACTCTGCTGCTAGGCTACAGCTCCAGTCCCAAATATTCTGCTGCTAGGTTACAGCTCCAGTCCCCAATACTCTGCTGCTAGGCTACAGCTCCAGTCCCCAATACTCTGCTGATAGCCTACAGCTCTAGTCCCCAATACTCTGCTGCTAGGCTACAGCTCCAGTCCCAAATACTCTGCTGCTAGGCTACAGCTCCAGTCCCAAATATTCTGCTGCTAGGTTACAGCTCCAGTCCCAAATACTCTGCTGCTAGGTTACAGCTCCAGTCCCAAATACTCTGCTTCTAGGTTACAGCTCCAGTCCCAAATACTCTGCTGCTAGGCTACAGCTCCAGTCCCAAATACTCTGCTGCTAGGCTACAGCTCCAGTCCCCAATACTCTGCTGCTAGGCTACAGCTCCAGTCCCAAATACTCTGCTTCTAGTATACAGCTCCAGTCCCAAATACTCTGCTGCTAGGCTACAGCTCCAGTCCCAAATACTCTGCTGCTAGGCTACAGCTCCAGTCCCAATACTCTGCTGCTAGGCTACAGCTCCAGTCCCAAATATTCTGCTGCTAGGCTACAACTCCAGTCCCCAATACTCTGCTGCTAGGCTACAGCTCCAGTCCCAAATACTCTGCTGCTAGGCTACAGCTCCAGTCCCAAATACTCTGCTTCTAGGCTACAGCTCCAGTCCCAAATACTCTGCTGCTATGCTACAGCTCCAGTCCCAAATACTCTGCTGCTAGGCTACAGCTCCAGTCCCCAATACTCTGCTGCTAGGCTACAGCTCCAGTCCCAAATACTCTGCTGCTAGGCTACAGCTCCAGTCCCAAATACTCTGCTGCTAGGCTACAGCTCCAGTCCCAAATACTCTGCTTCTAGGCTACAGCTCCAGTCCCAAATACTCTGCTGCTATGCTACAGCTCCAGTCCCAAATACGCTGCTGCTAGGCTACAGCTCCAGTCCCCAATTCTCTGCTGCTAGGCTCCAGCTCCAGTCCCAAATACTCTGCTTCTAGGCTACAGCTCCAGTCCCAAATACTCTGCTGCTATGCTACAGCTCCAGTCCCAAATACTCTGCTGCTAGGCTACAGCTCCAGTCCCCAATACTCTGCTGCTAGGCTACAGCTCCAGTCCCAAATACTCTGCTTCTAGGTTACAGCTCAAGTCCCAAATACTCTGCTTCTAGGCTACATCTCCAGTCCCAAATACTCTGCTGCTATGCTACAGCTCCAGTCCCAAATACTCTGCTGCTAGGCTACAGCTCCAGTCTCCAATTCTCTGCTGCTAGGCTCCAGCTCCAGTCCCAAATACTCTGCTTCTAGGCTACAGCTCCAGTCCCAAATACTCTGCTGCTAGGCTACAGCTCCAGTCCCAAATACTCTGCTTCTAGGCTACAGCTCCAGTCCTAAATACTCTGCTGCTATGCTACAGCTCCAGTCCCAAATACTCTGCTGCTAGGTTACAGCTCCAGTCCCAAATACTCTGCTCCTAGGCTACAGCTCCAGTCCCAAATACTCTGCTGCTAGCCTACAGCTCTAGTCCCCAATACTCTGCTGCTAGGCTACAGCTTCATTTTCATTCTGACTTCATTTTCATTCTAACTCTATTTTCCTTCTGACTCTATTTTCATTCTGACTCTATTTCCAGTCTGACTCTCTTCCTGCTTCAGAATCCTGGGTGGTTGTTTATCTCCACAGTTGTTGTTTTAACTCTGAAAGAGACCTCAGAAGACCTGTTACACACAGATCTGCATGCACACACACACACACGCATATGCACGATCATGCATGCATACACAAACACTCACTCACACACACACACACACACACACACACACTCACACACACCCTGTAGGTGATGGAAACCTGTTGGAAGAGAGTGACTTCTCCCTGTCCCCAGGCAATTTACATTTTGCTTGTGGTGACCATTGTTTCACTCTGTTCCCATGAAGTGACATCTGGTGACAATGGGTAAGAGGAAAGAAAGACACCCTGCCCCTCACACATGGTTTCTAGACCTGGCGCCAACGAAGATGTGTTCTTTTTTTACATTATTAGCTCAGAAAGTGTTCCTTACTTAGATTTGTGTGTATTGGGTATACAGTGGATATTACAAGTCTACACACCCCTGTTAAAATGCCAGGTTTTTGTGATGTAAAAGAATGAGACAAAGATAAATCATGTCAGAACTTTTTCCACTGTTAATGTGACCTATAATGTGAACAATTCAATTGAAAAACAAACTGAAATCTTCAAGGGGGAAAAATAAAAACCTTACAATAACCTGGTTGCATAAGTGTGCACACCCTCTTATAACTGGGGATGTGGCTGTGTTCAGAATTAACCAATCACATTCAAACTCATGTTAAATAGAAGTCATTACACACCTGCCATCATTTAAAGTGACTCTGATTAATCACAAATAAAGTTCAGCTGTTCTAGTAGGTTTTCCTGACGTTTTCTTAGTTGCATCTCAGAGCAAAAGCCATGGTCCGCAGAGAGCTTCCAAAGCATCAGAGGGATCTCATTGTTGAAAGATATCAGTCAGAAGAAGGGTACAAAATAATTTCCAAAGCATTACATATACCATGGAACACAGTGAAGACAGTCATCATCAAGTGGAGAAAATATGGCACAACAGAGACATTACCAAGAACTGGACGTCCCTCCAAAATGTAGGAAAAGACTAGAGGAAAACTGGTCAGGGAGGCTTCAAGGAGGCCTACTGCAACATTAAAGGAACTGCAGGAATTTCTGGCAAGTACTGGCTGTGTGCTACATGTGACAACAATCTCCCGTATTCTTCATATGAATGGACTATGGGGGTAGAGTGGCAAGACGGAAGCCTTTTCTTATAAAGAAAAACATCCAAGCCCGGCTGAAGTTTTCAAAAACAAACATCAAGTCCCCCAAAAGCACGTGGGAAAATGTGTTATGGTCTGATGAAACCAAGGTTGAACTTTTTGGCCATAATTCCAAAAGGTATGTTTGGCGCAAAAACAACACTGCACATCACCCAAATAACACCATTCCCACAGTGAAGCATGATGGTGGCAGCATCATGCTTTGGGGCTGTTTTTCTTTAGCTGGAACCGGGGCCTTAGTCAGGGTGGAGGGAATTATGAACAGTTCAAAATACCAGGCAATTTTGGCACAAAACCTTCAGGCGTCCGTTAGAAAGCTGAAGATGAAGTTCACCTTTCAGCATGACAACGACCCAAAGCACACATCCAAATCCACAAAAGCATGGCTTCACCAGAAGAAGATTAACGTTTTGGAATGGCCCAGTCAGAGCCCAGACCTGAATCCAATTGTACGTCTCTGGGGTGATCTGAAGAGGGCTGTGCACAGGAGATGTCCTCGCAATCTGACAGATGTGGAGCGCTTTTGCAAAGAAGAGTGGGCAAATATTGCCACGTCAAGATGTGCCATGCTAATAGACTCCTACCCAAAAAGACTGAGTGCTGTAATAAAATCAAAAGGTGCTTCAACAAAGTATTGGTTTAAGGGTGTGCACACTTATGCAACCAGGTTATTGTGAGTTTTTTATTTTTTATTTTTCCCCCTCAACGATTTCAGTTTGTTTTTCAATTGAATTGTTCACATTATAGGTCACATTAAAGGTGGAAAAAGTTCTGACATGATTTATCTTTGTCTCTTTCTTTTACATCACAAAAACCTGGCATTTGAACAGGGGTGTGTAGACTTTTTATATCCACTGTATGTTGTGAAATTGTTAGATATTACTTGTTAGATATTACTGTACTGTCGGAGCTAGAAGCACAAGCATTTCGCTACACCCGCAATAACATCTGCTAAACACGTGTATGTGACAAATAACATTTTATTTTATTTTATTTATACACACACACACATACACACACACACACAGGGAGACACAAACACGAAGGCAAAGTCACGCATGCATGTCCAAGCGCACACACACACATTCAAGCACTTTCAAGGGAGAGTGAGAGACAGACAGACAGACAGACAGACAGACATAAAGTGAGAGACAGACAGACAGACAGAGTGAGAGACAGACAGACAGAAAGACAGACAGCATGGGAGACAGATAAAGGAGTGAGACACAGACAGACAGACAGACAGACAGAAAGTAAGAGACAGAAAGACAGACAGCGTGAGAGACAGATAAAGGAGTGAGAGTGATACAATTGATACAGGCAGAGAGAAAAAAGAGAGACACATAGTGGGACAGACAGACAGATGGCAACCTAGATAGAGTGACTGCGATACAGAAGAGACATAGACACACACTGAGAGACATAGAGAACAGACACACTGAGAGATATAGAGAACAGACACACTGAGAGACATAGAGAACAGACACTGACATAGAGAACAGACACACTGAGAGACATAGAGAACAGACACACTGAGAGACATAGAGAACAGACACACTGAGAGACATAGAGAACAGACACACTGAGAGACATAGAGAACAGACACACTGAGAGACATAGAGAACAGACACACTGAGAGACATAGAGAACAGACACACTGAGAGACATAGAGAACAGACACACTGAGAGACATAGAGAAGAGACACACACTCAGCATGTCACCTCTCCTCTAATAATGAAACGGTTTGCTTTGGTCTTTCAGCTAACCTGTCATTAACCAACAGCCACAGGC
>NW_028162999.1:0-20358 GCF_964263955.1 Coregonus lavaretus | reverse complement strand
TCCATGGAGACTGGGGGGATCAGCCTGATGAACCAAACTACTCAGTAATCTCCTCCATGAAGACTGGGGGTCAGCCTGATGAACCAAACTACTCAGTAATCTCCTCCATGAAGACTGGGGGTCAGCCTGATGAACCAAACTACTCAGTAATCTCCTCCATGAAGACTGGGGGTCAGCCTGATGAACCAAACTACTCAGTAATCTCCTCCATGAAGACTGGGGGTCAGCCTGATGAACCAAACTACTCAGTAATCTCCTCCATGAAGACTGGGGGTCAGCCTGATGAACCAAACTACTCAGTAATCTCCTCCATATAGACTGGGGGTCAGCCTGATGAACCAAACTACTCAGTAATCTCCTCCATGAAGACTGGGGGTCAGCCTGATGAACCAAACTACTCAGTAATCTCCTCCATGAAGACTGGGGGGTCAGCCTGATGAACCAAACTACTCAGTAATCTCCTCCATGAAGACTGGGGGTCAGCCTGATGAACCAAACTACTCAGTAATCTCCTCCATGAAGACTGGGGGTCAGCCTGATGAACCAAACTACTCAGTAATCTCCTCCATGAAGACTGGGGGTCAGCCTGATGAACCAAACTACTCAGTAATCTCCTCCATATAGACTGGGGGTCAGCCTGATGAACCAAACTACTCAGTAATCTCCTCCATGAAGACTGGGGGTCAGCCTGATGAACCAAACTACTCAGTAATCTCCTCCATATAGACTGGGGGTCAGCCTGATGAACCAAACTACTCAGTAATCTCCTCCATGAAGACTGGGGGTCAGCCTGATGAACCAAACTACTCAGTAATCTCCTCCATGAAGACTGGGGGTCAGCCTGATGAACCAAACTACTCAGTAATCTCCTCCATGGAGACTGGGGGTCAGCCTGATGAACCAAACTACTCAGTAATCTCCTCCATGAAGACTGGGGGTCAGCCTGATGAACCAAACTACTCAGTAATCTCCTCCATGAAGACTGGGGGTCAGCCTGATGGACCAAACTACTCAGTAATCTCCTCCATGGAGACTGGGGGTCAGCCTGATGAACCAAACTACTCAGTAATCTCTTCCATATAACCTGACTCTCACATGCACACACACATTTAAACAAAACAAATATTGTCTGTTATTTTTGCAATTACTGATCAATTCATGTATACATTTATAATTAGTAGGTTGTGTTGTCTGTTTTATCTTTTTTATTTTTGTACTTATGTATTGTAAATCGTTTTTTTGTGGTGTGGTTTTTATATAAGCCGTTGGGCTTCCAACCTGCACACTGTTTTCTATTGATTTATTCGTTTTTATCTGTATTGTTGTTTAGCACTTATTTTCTTTGGTGCAAATAAATTAAACATAAAAACTAGATACAAAACCTAAACCTAAAGTTCCCAGAGGGAGACGGCAGGGTATTACCTCTGAGTCAGGAACCAAAGCTCCTCCATAGTGACCCATGAATGTGTTGTCTGCAGCATTCGGTCACATGACATCTCGATCAGATGTTCAATTTCTCTTACCGGCATGTCAACTGAGCCAGGATCACAGTCAAACGGGTTGGGAAGTAGGGCCGTCCCAAACGGGTTGGGAAGTAGGGCCGTCCCAAAGTGCTCTTCCAAGCGTTGGAGGTGAGTTAGTCGTCACTCGTGTAGGACACTTACTGATGCTGTTTTCTGTTATTTTCTTTTCATTACACAGAAAGTAAACCAAGTCTGGTTTTTACATCCATTGTGAATGACAACAGTTCCTCTCTCAATGCAAAAATCTTTCCAACACTCCCCCTCGATAACTATCAAGCCTCAGGTCCTTACCTCTAGTGATGTTGACCAGTGATGTTGACCAGTGTAGGGATGGTTTCTTACCTCTACTGATGTTGACCAGTGTAGGGATGGTTTCTTACCTCTACTGATGTTGACCAGTGTAGGGATGGGTTCTTACCTCTACTGATGTTGACCAGTGTAGGGATGGTTTCTTACCTCTACTGATGTTGACCAGTGTAGGGATGGGTTCTTACCTCTACTGATGTTGACCAGTGTAGGGATGGGTTCTTACCTCTACTGATGTTGACCAGTCTCAGTCTCAGTCTCAGCCCCAGTCTCAGCCCCAGTCTCAGTCTCAGCCCCAGTCTCAGTCTCAGCCCAAGTCTCAGTCCCCCCTCAGTCTCAGCCCCAGTCTCAGTCTCAGCCCAAGTCTCAGTCCCCCCTCAGTCTCAGTCCCAGTCTCAGTCTCAGCCCCAGTCTCAGTCTCAGCCCAGTCCCAGCCCAAGTCCCAGCCCCAGTCTTAGTCCCAGTCTCAGCCCCAGCCCCAGTCTCAGCCCCAGTCTCAGTCTCAGTCCTTGGCTTAGTCTCAGCCCCAGTCTCAGTCTCAGCCCTAGTCTCAGTCTCAGCCCCAGTCTCAGCCCCAGTCCCAGCCCAAGTCTCAGTCTCAGCCCCAGTCTCAGCCCCAGCCCCAGTCTCAGCCCCAGTCTCAGTCTCAGTCCTTGGCTTAGTCTCAGCCCCAGTCTCAGTCTCAGCCCTAGTCTCAGTCTCAGCCCCAGTCTCAGCCCCAGTCCCAGCCCAAGTCTCAGTCTCAGCCCCAGTCTCAGTCTCAGCCCCAGTCTCAGTCTCAGTCTCAGTCTCAGTCTCAGTCCCAGCCCCAGTCTCAGTCCCAGCCCCAGTCCCAGTCTCAGTCTCAGTCTCAGTCTCAGCCCCAGTCTCAGCCCCAGTCCCAGCCCCAGTCTCAGTCTCAGCCCCAGTCTCAGTCTCAGTCTCAGCCCCAGTCTCAGTCTCAATCTCAGTCTCAGCCCCAGTCTCAGCCCCAGTCCCAGCCCCAGTCTCAGTCTCAGCCCCAGTCTCAGTCTCAGTCTCAGTCCCAGTCTCAGCCCCAGTGTCAGTCTCAGTCTCAGTCTCAGTCTCAGCCCCAGTCTCAGCCCCAGTCCAAGACTCAGTCTCAGTTACAGTCTCAGCCCCAGTCGCAGTCTTAGTCTCAGCCCTAGTCTCAGTCTCAGCCTTGTCCAAGTCCAAGTCTCAGTCTCAGCCCCAGTCTCAATCCCCCCTCAGACTCAGTCTCAGTCTCAGTCTCAGCCCCAGTCTCAGCCCCAGTCTCAGTCTCAGCCCAAGTCTCAGTCCCCCCTCAGTCTCAGTCCTTGGCTTAGTCTCAGCCCCAGTCTCAGTCTCAGCCCTAGTCTCAGCCCCAGTCCAAGTCCCAGTTTTAGTCTCAGGCCTAGTCTCAGTCCCAGTCCCAGTCCCAGTCTCAGTCTCAGCCCCAGTCTCAGTCTCAGCCCCAGTCTCAGCCCCAGTCTCAGCCCCAGTCCAAGACTCAGTCTCAGTTACAGTCTCAGCCCCAGTCGCAGTCTTACATTTACATTTACATTTACATTTTAGTCATTTAGCAGATGCTCTTATCCAGAGCGACTTACAGGAGCAATTAGGGTTAAGTGCCTTGCTCAAGGGCACATTAACGTCATTTAGCAGACGCTCTTAGCCAGAGCGACTCACAAATTGGTGCGTTCACCCTATAGCCAGTGGGATAACCACTTTACAATTGGGGGGGGGGGGGGGGTAGAAGGATTCCTTTATCCTATCCCAGGTATTCCTTAAAGAGGTGGGGTTTCAAATGTCTCCGGAAGGTGGTGAGTGACTCCGCTGTCCTGGCGTCGTGAGGGAGCTTGTTCCACCATTGGGGTGCCAGAGCAGCGAACAGTTTTGACTGGGCTGAGCGGGAACTATGCTTCCGCAGAGGAAGGGGAGCCAGCAGGCCAGAGGTGGATGAGCGCAATGCCCTCGTTTGGGTGTAGGGACTGATCAGAGCCTGAAGGTACAGAGGTGCCGTTCCCCTCACTGCTCCATAGGCAAGCACCATGGTCTTGTAGCGGATGCGAGCTTCAACTGGAAGCCAGTGGAGTGTGCGGAGGAGGGGGGTGACGTGAGAGAACTTGGGAAGGTTGAACACCAGACGGGCTGCGGCATTCTGGATGAGTTGTAGGGGTTTAATGGCACAGGCAGGGAGGCCAGCCAACAGCGAGTTGCAGTAGTCCAGACGGGAGATGACAAGTGCCTGGATTAGGACCTGTGCCGCTTCCTGTGTAAGGCAGGGTCGTACTCTCCGAATGTTGTAGAGCATGAACCTGCAGGAGCGGGTCACCGCCTTGATGTTGGCGGAGAACGACAGGGTGTTGTCCAGGGTCACGCCTAGGCTCTTCGCACTCTGGGAGGAGGACACAGCGGAGTTGTCAACCGTGATGGCGAGATCATGGAACGGGCAGTCCTTCCCCGGGAGGAAGAGCAGCTCCGTCTTGCCAGGGTTCAGCTTGAGGTGGTGATCCGTCATCCATACTGATATGTCTGCCAGACATGCAGAGATGCGATTCGCCACCTGGTTATCAGAAGGGGGAAAGGAGAAGATTAGTTGTGTATCGTCAGCGTAGCAATGATAGGAGAGACCATGTGAGGATATGACAGAGCCAAGTGACTTGGTGTATAGGGAGAAAAGGAGAGGGCCTAGAACTGAGCCTTGGGGGACACCAGTGGTGAGAGCACGTGGTGCGGAGACAGCTTCTCGCCACGCCACTTGGTAGGAGCGACCGGTCAGGTAGGACGCAATCCAGGAGTGAGCCGCGCCGGAGATGCCCAGCTCGGAGAGGGTGGAGAGGAGGATCTGATGGTTCACAGTATCAAAGGCAGCAGACAGGTCTAGAAGGACAAGAGCAGAGGAGAGAGAGTTAGCTTTAGCAGTGCGGAGAGTCTCCGTGACACAGAGAAGAGCAGTCTCAGTTGAATGACCAGTCCTGAAACCTGATTGGTTTGGATCAAGAAGGTCATTCTGAGAGAGATAGCAAGAGAGTTGGCTAAAGACGGCACGCTCAATAGTTTTGGAAAGAAAAGAAAGAAGGGATACTGGTCTGTAGTTGTTGACATCAGTGGGGTCGAGTGTTGGTTTTTTGAGAAGGGGAGCAACTCTCGCTCTCTTGAAGACGGAAGGGACATGGCCAGCGGTCAAGGATGAGTTGATCAGCGAGGTGAGGTAGGGGAGAAGGTCACCGGAGATGGTCTGGAGAAGGGAGGAGGGGATGGGGTCAAGCGGGCAGGTTGTTGGGCGGCCTGCAGTCACAAGTCGCAGGATTTTATCTGGAGAGAGAGGGGAGAAAGAAGTCAAAGCATAGGGTAGGGCAGTGTGAGCAGGACCAGCAGTGTCATTAGACTTAACAAACGAGGATCGGATGTCGTCAACCTTCTTTTCAAAGTGGTTGACGAAGTCATCCACAGAGAGAGAGGAGGGGGGGGGGAGGATTCAGGAGGGAGGAAAATGTGGCAAAGAGCTTCCTAGGGTTAGAGGCAGATGCTTGGAATTTAGAGTGGTAGAAGGTGGCCTTAGCAGCAGAAACAGATGAAGAAAATGTAGAGAGGAGGGAGTGAAAAGATGCCAGGTCGGCAGGGAGTTTAGTTTTCTTCCATTTCCGCTCCGCTGCCCGGAGCTCTGTTCTGTGAGCTCGCAGTGAGTCATCAAGCCACGGAGCTGGAGGGGAGGACCGAGCCGGCCGGGAGGATAGGGGACACAGAGAGTCAAAGGATGCAGAAAGGGAGGAGAGGAGGGTTGAGGAGGCAGAATCAGGAGATTGGAGGGAGAAGGATTGAGCAGAGGGAAGAGATGATAGGATGGAAGAGGAGAGAGTAGTGGGAGAGAGAGAGCGAAGGTTGCGGCGGCGCATTACCATCTGTGTAGGGGCAGAGTGAGTAGTGTGGGAGGAGAGCGAGAGAGAAAAGGAAACAAAGTAGTGGTCGGAGACATGGAGGGGAGTTGCAGTGAGATTAGTAGAGGAGCAGCATCTAGTGAAGATGAGGTCAAGCGTATTGCCTGCCTTGTGAGTAGGGGGGGACGGTGAGAGGGTGAGGTCAAAAGAGGAGAGGAGTGGAAAGAAGGAGGCAGAGAGAAATGAGTCAAATGTGGACATAGGGAGGTTGAAATCCCCCAAAACTGTGAGGGGTGAGCCATCCTCAGGAAAGGAACTTATCAAGGCGTCAAGCTCATTGATGAACTCTCCAAGGGAACCTGGAGGGCGATAGATGACAAGGATATTAAGCTTAAATGGGCTAGTGACTGTGACAGCATGGAATTCAAATGAGGAGATAGACAGATGGGTTAGGGGAAAAATTGAGAATGTCCACTTGGGAGAGATGAGGATTCCTGTACCACCACCCCTCTGACCAGATGCTCTCGGGGTATGCGAGAACACATGGTCAGACGAGGAGAGAGCAGTAGGAGTAGCAGTGTTTTCAGTGGTGATCCATGTTTCCGTCAGCGCCAGGAAGTCGAGGGACTGGAGGTTGGCATAGGCTGGGATGAAGTCAGCTTTGTTGGCAGCAGAACGGCAGTTCCAGAGGCTGCCTGCGACCTGGAACTCCAGGTGAGGGGTGCGTGCAGGGACCACCAGGTTAGAGAGGCAGCAGCCGCGCGGTGTGGTGCGTTTGTGTAGCCTGTGCAGAGAGGAGAGAACAGGGATAGGCAGAGGCATAGTTGACAGGCTGTAGCAAATGGCTACAAAAATGCAGAGGAGATCGGAATGAAATGAGCTAAGCATCTGGGAGAGGAGAGAGCAGGGCCTCCCTCACCAAAAACTTCTACCTCAGAAACTAAAATTGTTTCACTGAACCACCCGAACAAAAACTCTCCCAACTTCCACCTTTAGAAATCAGAATTGTTGTGAACCACAGCAGTTCAATGTTTAAAGGAATAGACTCAACCCACTTTATTCAGCTAGCTAACTATGACACCATAGCTAACTAGCATGCTAGCATCCAATAACACACAGTTTAACACACAGTTTAGCACCAACACTTGGTCACAACAAACCACCAATAGTGTGTTAACTAGCTAACTAGCATGCTAGCATCCAGTAACACACAGTTTAGCACAAACACTTGGTCACAACAAACCACCAATAGTGTGATAACACACTAAACAGATCATTCGTGTCTGTGTCAAGTTCCTTTCATGACGCACCAATGATTAAACGTTGGCTAGCTAGGACAAGTATATTGTATTTAGCTACTACAGTACAGTTAGCTGGACGTGTTGGGTAGCTAGCAATGGCCACTGTGTTGACTTTGTTTGAAGAACGGCTAGCTAGCTAGCTTCGTGCTACACCCGGCACACAATGGCTACTGTGTTGACTCTGACTCTGTTCGAAAAACGGCTAGTTAGCTCGCTTCGTGCTACAGCCGGCACGGCCGAAGACACTGCCAACCTGCAGTAACTACCCACAACAACCCACGATACCTAGCTATGACGCCGTAGCTAACTAGCAAGCTAGCATCCATTAACACACAATTTAGCACCAATACTTGGTTACAACAAACTGCCAAGAGTGTGTTAGCACACTAAACAGATAATTCATGTCCGTGTCTAGTTCCTTTCATAACGCATAACGCAGCAAAAATTAAACGTTGGGTAGCAGCACATTAACATTGGAAACAGCTCTCCACCGTTGCTAATCGTTACCAGTAGCTACCCGCTAGCTAGCTAGCCTCGTGCTTCGATACTAACCTACAATTACCTACGGAAACCTACAATAACAACAATACTAACCTATAATAAATACAATACCTAACTACAACTAACTACCTACCTACGATCTAATACATGGTTAAGCTTTACTCAACACCATATGAGAAGCTTACCTCCTGCTTACCTCCAGCTAGAGAAAAACACAACCTCTCCCGACAGCAGCCTCCCGAGAGGTCTTAGTCTCAGCCCTAGTCTCAGTCTCAGCCTTGTCCAAGTCCAAGTCTCAGTTTCAGCCCCAATCTCAATCCCCCTCAGACTCAGTCTCAGTCTCAGTCTCAGCCCCAGTCTCAGCCCCAGTCTCAGTCTCAGCCCAAGTCTCAGTCCCCCCTCAGTCTCAGTCCCAGTCTCAGTCTCAGCCCCAGTCTCAGTCTCAGCCCCAGTCCCAGCCCAAGTCCCAGCCCCAGTCTTAGTCCCAGTCTCAGCCCCAGCCTCTGTCTCAGCCCCAGTCTCAGCCCCAGTCTCAGCCCCAGTCTCAGCCCCAGTCTCAGTCTCAGCCCCAGTCTCAGTCTCAGCCCCAGTCTCAGCCCCAGTCTCAGCCCAAGTCCCAGCCCCAGTCTCAGTCTCAGTTTCAGTCTCAGTCCCAGTCTCAATCCCAGTCTCAGCCCCAGTCTCAGTCTCAGCCCCATTCTCAGTCTCAGCCCCAGCCCCAGTCTCAGCCCCAGTCTCAGCCCCATTCTCAGTCTCAGCCCCAGTCTCAGCCCCAGTCTCAGCCCCAGCCCCAGTCTCAGTCTCAGTCTCAGTCTCAGTCCCAGTCTCAGCCTCAGTCTCAGTCTCAGCCCCAGTCACAGCCCCAGTCTCAGCCCCAGTCTCAGCCCCAGTCTCAGTCCCAGTCTCAGCCCCAGTCTCAGTCTCAGTCTCAGCTCCAGTCTCAGCCCCAGTCCCAGCCCCAGTCTCAGTCTCAGTCTCAGTCCCAGTCTCAGCCCCAGTCTCAGCCCCAGTCTCAGTCCCAGTCTCAGCCCCAGTCTCAGCCCAAGTCCCAGCCCCAGTCTCAGTCCCAGTCTCAGCCCCAGTCTCAGCCCCAGTCTCAGTCTCAGCCCCAGTCTCAGCCCTAGTCTCAGTCTCAGCCCTAGTCTCAGTCTCAGTCTCAGCCCCAGTCTTTGTCTCAGTCTCAGCCCCAGTCTCAGTCCCAGTCTCAGCCCCAGTCCCAGTCTCAGCCCCAGCCCCAGTCTCAGTCTCAGCCTCAGTCTCAGTCTCAGCCCCAGTCTCAGCCCCAGTCTCAGTCTCAGCCCCAGTCTCAGCCCCAGTCTCAGTCTCAGCCCCAGTCTCAGCCCCAGCCCCAGTCTCAGCCCCAGTCTCAGCCCCAGTCTCAGTCTCAGCCCCAGTCTCAGCCCCAGTCTCAGTCTCAGTCCCAGTCTCAGTCTCAGCCCCAGTCTCAGTCTCAGCCCAAGTCTCAGTCCCCCCTCAGTCTCAGCCCCAGTCTCAGTCTCAGCCCAAGTCTCAGTCCCCCCTCAGTCTCAGCCCCAGTCTCAGTCTCAGTCCCAGTCTCAGTCTCAGTCCCAGTCTCAGTCTCAGCCCCAGTCTCAGTCTCAGCCCAGTCCCAGCCCAAGTCCCAGCCCCAGTATTAGTCCCAGTCTCAGCCCCAGCCTCTGTCTCAGCCCCAGTCTCAGTCTCAGTCCTTGGCTTAGTCTCAGCCCCAGTCTCAGTCTCAGCCCTAGTCTCAGTCTCAGCCCCAGTCTCAGCCCCAGTCCCAGCCCCAGTCTCAGTCTCAGCCCCAGTCTCAGTCTCAGTCTCAGCCCCAGTCTCAGTCTCAGTCTCAGCCCCAGTCTCAGTCTCAGTCTCAGTCTCAGCCCCAGTCTCAGCCCCAGTCTCAGTCTCAGTCTCATCCCCAGTCTCAGTCTCAGCCCCAGTCTCAGCCCCAGTCTCAGTCTCAGCCCCAGTCTCAGTCTCAGTCTCAGTCTCAGTCTCAGCCCCAGTCTCAGTCTCAGTCCCAGTCTCAGCCCCAGTGTCAGTCTCAGTCTCAGTCTCAGTCTCAGTCGAAGTCCCAGTCTCAGTCTCAGCCCTAGTCTCAGCCCCAGTCCAAGTCCCAGTCTCAGTCTCAGCCCTAGTCTCAGCCCCAGTCTCAGCCCCAGTCTCAGCCCCAGTCTCAGTCCCAGTCTCAGTCTCAGCCCCAGTCTCAGTCTCAGCCCCAGTCTCAGTCTCAGCCTTGTCCAAGTCCCAGTCTCAGTCTCAGCCCCAGTCTCAGCCCCAGTCTCAGCCCCAGTCCAACACTCAGTCTCAGTTACAGTCTCAGCCCCAGTCTCAGTCTTATTCTCAGCCCTAGTCTCAGTCTCAGCCTTGTCCAAGTCCCAGTCTCAGTCTCAGCCCCAGTCTCAATCCCCCTTCAGACTCAGTCTCAGTCTCAGTCTCAGCCCCAGTCTCAGCCCCAGTCTCAGTCTCAGCCCAAGTCTCAGTCCCCCCTCAGTCTCAGTCCCAGTCTCAGTCTCAGCCCCAGTCTCAGTCTCAGCCCCAGTCTCAGTCTCAGCCCCAGTCCCAGCCCAAGTCCCAGCCCCAGTCTTAGTCCCAGTCTCAGCCCCAGCCTCTGTCTCAGCCCCAGTCTCAGTCTCAGTTCTTGGCTTAGTCTCATCCCCAGTCTCAGTCTCAGCCCCAGTCTCAGTCTCAGCCCCAGTCTCAGCCCCAGTCTCAGCCCAAGTCCCAGCCCCAGTCTCAGTCTCAGTTTCAGTCTCAGTCCCAGTCTCAGTCCCAGTCTCAATCCCAGTCTCAGCCCCAGTCTCATCCCCAGTCTCAGCCCCAGTCTCAGTCTCAGCCCCATTCTCAGTCTCAGCTCCAGCCCCAGTCTCAGCCCCAGTCTCAGCCCCATTCTCAGTCTCAGCCCCAGTCTCAGCCCCAGTCTCAGTCTCAGTCTCAGTCTCAGTCTCAGTCTCAGCCCCAGTCTCAGCCCCAGTCTCAGCCCCAGTCTCAGCCCCAGTCTCAGTCCCAGTCTCAGCCCCAGTCTCAGTCTCAGTCTCAGCCCCAGTCTCAGCCCCAGTCCCAGCCCCAGTCTCAGTCCCAGTCTCAGCCCCAGTCTCAGCCCCAGTCTCAGTCCCAGTCTCAGCCCCAGTCTCAGCCCAAGTCCCAGCCCCAGTCTCAGTCCCAGTCTCAGCCCCAGTCTCAGCCCCAGTCTCAGTCTCAGCCCCAGTCTCAGCCCTAGTCTCAGTCTCAGCCCTAGTCTCAGTCTCAGTCTCAGCCCCAGTCTCAGTCTCAGTCTCAGCCCCAGTCTCAGTCCCAGTCTCAGCCCCAGTCCCAGTCTCAGCCCCAGC
The DNA here is from genome assembly GCF_964263955.1 of Coregonus lavaretus. NCBI lineage: Eukaryota > Metazoa > Chordata > Actinopteri > Salmoniformes > Salmonidae > Coregonus > Coregonus lavaretus. The sequence goes on along the minus strand of NW_028162999.1, from coordinate 9,577 downwards.
CCCAGTCTCAGTCTCAGTCCCAGTCTCAGCCTCAGTCTCAGTCTCAGCCCCAGTCTCAGCCCCAGTCTCAGTCTCAGCCCCAGTCTCAGCCCCAGTCTCAGTCTCAGCCCCAGTCTCAGCCCCAGCCCCAGTCTCAGCCCTAGTCTCAGCCCCAGTCTCAGTCTCAGTCTCAGCCCCAGTCTCAGTCCCAGTCCCAGTCTCAGTCTCAGCCCCAGTCTCAGTCTCAGCCCCAGTCTCAGCCCTAGTCTCAGTCTCAGCCCTAGCCTCAGTTACAGTCTCAGCCCCAGTCTCAGCCCCAGTCTCAGCCCCAGTCTCAGTCTCAGCCCCAGTCTCAGTCTCAGCCCCAGTCTCAGCCCTAGTCTCAGTCTCAGCCCTAGTCTCAGTTACAGTCTCAGCCCCAGTCTCAGCCCTAGTCTCAGCCCCAGTCTCAGTCTCAGTCTCAGCCCCAGTCTCAGTCACAGTCTCAGTCTCAGTCTCAGTCTCAGCTCTAGTCTCAGTCTCAGTCTCAACAGTGGACAATGCATGTCAGAGCAAAAACCAAGCCATGAGTTTGAAGTAATTGTCCTTAGTGCTCCGAGACAGGATTGCACAGATCTGGGGAAGGGTACCAAAACATTTTTGCAGCATTGAAGGTCCCCAAGAACACAGTGGCCTCCATCATTCTTAAATGGAATAAGTTTGGAACCTCCAAGACTCTTCCTAGAGCTGGCCGCCCGGCCAAACTGAGCAATCGGGGGAGAAGGGCCTTGGTCAGGGAGGTGACAAAGAACCCGATGGTCACTCTGACAGAGCTCCAGAGTTCCTCTGTGGAGATGGGAGAACCTTTCAGAAGGACAACCATCTCTGCAGCACTCCACCAATCAGGCCTTTATGGTAGAGTGGCCAGACGGAAGCCACTCCTCAGTAAAAGGCACATGACAGCCCGCTTGGAGTTTGCCAAGACAACGCAGGAGTGGCTTTGGGACAAGTCTCTGAATGTCCTTTAGTGGCCCAGCCAGAGCCCGGACTTGAAACCGATCGAACATCTCTGGAGAGACCTGAAAGTAGCGGAGCAGCGATTCTCCCCATAAATACACTGCTCAAAAAAATTAAGGGAACACTTAAACAACACAATGTAACTCCAAGTCAATCACACTTCTGTGAAATCAAACTGTCCACTTAGGAAGCAACACTGATTGACAATAAATTTCACATGCTGTTGTGCAAATGGAATAGACAACAGGTGGAAATTATATGCAATTAGCAAGACACCCCCAATAAAGGACTGGTTTTGCAGGTGGTGACCACAGACCACTTCTCAGTTCCTATGCTTCCTGGCTGATGTTTTGGTCACTTTTGAATGCTGGCGGTGCTTTCACTCTTGTGGTAGCATGAGACGGAGTCTACAACCCACACAAGTGGCTCAGGTAGTGCAGCTCATCCAGGATGGCACATCAATGCGAGCTGTGGCAAGAAGGTTTGCTGTGTCTGTCAGCGTAGTGTCCAGAGCATGGAGGCGCTACCAGGAGACAGGCCAGTACATCAGGAGACGTGGAGGAGGCCGTAGGAGGGCAACAACCCAGCAGCAGGACTGCTACCTCCACCTTTGTGCAAGGAGGAGCAGGAGGAGCACTGCCAGAGCCCTGCAAAATGACCTCCAGCAGGCCACAAATGTGCATGTGTCTGCTCAAACGGTCAGAAACAGACTCCATGAGGGTGGTATGAGGGCCCGACGTCCACAGGTGGGGGTTGTGCTTACAGCCCAACATCGTGCAGGACGTTTGGCATTTGCCAGATAACACCAAGATTGGCAAATTTGCCACCGGCGCCTTGTGCTCTTCACAGATGAAAGCAGGTTCACACTGAGCACATGTGACAGAGTCTGGAGACGCCGTGGAGAATGTTCTGCTGCCTGCAACATCCTCCAGCATGACCGGTTTGGCGGTGGGTCAGTCATGGTGTGGGGTAGCATTTCTTTGGGGGGCCGCACAGCCCTCCATGTGCTCGCCAGAGGTAGCCTGACTGCCATTAGGTACCGAGATGAGATCCTCAGACCCCTTGTGAGACCATATGCTGGTGCGGTTGGCCCTGGGTTCCTCCTAATGCAAGACAATGCTAGACCTCATGTGGCTGGAGTGTGTCAGCAGTTCCTGCAAGAGGAAGGCATTGATGCTATGGACTGGCCCACCCGTTCCCCAGACCTGAATCCAATTGAGCACATCTGGGACATCATGTCTCGCTCCATCCACCAACGCCACGTTGCACCACAGACTGTCCAGGAGTTGGCGGATGCTTTAGTCCAGGTCTGGGAGGAGATCCCTCAGGAGACCATCCGCCACCTCATCAGGAGCATGCCCAGGCGTTGTAGGGAGGTCATACAGGCACGTGGAGGCCACACACACTACTGAGCCTCATTTTGACTTGTTTTAAGGACATTACATCAAAGTTGGATCAGCCTGTAGTGTGGTTTTCCACTTTAATTTTGAGTGTGACTCCAAATCCAGACCTCCATGGGTTGATACATTTGATTTCCATTGATAATTTTTGTGTGATTTTGTTGTCAGCACATTCAACTATGTAAAGAAAAAAGTATTTAATAAGATTATTTCATTCATTCAGATCTAGGATGTGTTATTTTAGTGTTCCCTTTATTTTTTTGAGCAGTGTATATGTAAAATGTTATTGGTTGCAAGAATTTTGTATAATAATTTAAATTTAAAAGTTCTAAGTTTTGAATCCGGCGTCATGTTGGTGGTCCTCTGTAGCTCAGCTGGTAGAGCACGGCGCTTGTAACGCCAAGGTAGTGGGTTCGATCCCCGGGACCACCCATACACAAAAAAATGTATGCACGCATGACTGTAAGTCGCTTTGGATAAAAGCGTCTGCTAAATGGCATATTATATTATTTATGTTGTGTATCAGTTCATAAACCATGTGCCATGGAATCAGTACATCGAAAATCTCTTCCCAACTATTTTGCAATCTATATGGCACAGCTGGCAATATGTTGGTCCTTAAATGAAACTGGTATACTTTTTTATTTATCCCAATTTTTTTAAACCAATTTTGGTCTTTAATACAGGGCCGACAGACAAGTTCCTTACTTTTTCCCCCTTCCACTTGCCTCTTCCATTTTTGCGGTAATGCTGCAATTAGTTGGTTATAATTTTGGGTAGAGTAGACATTTTACATATATTTTTGTTAGCTGCATGTGTGACATAATTCCACCAGTCCTATTTATGATATAATTTACAAAGTATATACCTTTAATAAAAAATAAAAAAATAAACATGTTTTTTAAAATAAATTACTATATCTGAGTTTAACCATAATATTTGTTGTATTTCTGCTCTGTTGTGTCTTCACACTGCTCTGTTGTCTTCACACTACTCTGTTGTCTTCACACTACTCTGTTGTCCTCATACTGCTCTGTTATTTTCAACCTACTCTGTTATCTTCATACTGCTCTGTTATCTTCAACCTACACTGTTGTCTTCATACTGCTCTGTTATCTTCAACCTACTCTGTTGTCTTGATACTGCTCTGTTGTCTTCATAGTACTCTGTTATCTCCATAGTACTCTGTTGTCTTCATAGTACTCTGTTATCTCCATAGTACTCTGTTATCTTCATACTGCTCTGTTGTCTTAACACTACTCTGTTGTCTTCACACTACTCTGTTGTCTTCATACTGCTCTGTTGTCTTTATACTACTCTGTTGTCTTCACACTACTCTGTTGTCTTCACACTACTCTGTTGTCTTCACACTACTCTGTTGTCTTCATACTGCTCTGTTGTCTTCATACTGCTCTGTTGTCTTCATACTAATCTGTTGTCTTCATACTGCTCTGTTGTCTTTATACTACTCTGTTGTCTTCACACTACTCTGTTGTCTTCACACTACTCTGTTGTCTTCACACTACTCTGTTGTCTTCATACTGCTCTGTTGTCTTCACACTGCTCTGTTGTCTTCATACTGCTCTGTTGTCTTCATACTGCTCTGTTGTCTTTATACTACTCTGTTGTCTTCACACTACTCTGTTGTCTTCATACTGCTCTGTTGTCTTCACACTGCTCTGTTGTCTTCATACTACTCTGTTGTCTTCACACTGCTCTGTTGTCTTCATACTGCTCTGTTGTCTTTATACTACTCTGTTGTCTTCATACTACTCTGTTGTCTTCATACTGCTCTGTTGTCTTCATACTCCTCTGTTGTCTTCATACTGCTCTGTTATCTTCACACTACTCTGTAATCTTCATACTACTCTGTTGTCTTCATACTACTCTGTTGTCTTCATACTGCTCTGTTGTCTTCATACTGCTCTGTTGTCTTCACACTGCTCTGTTGTCTTCATAGTAGTCTGTTGTCTTCATACTGCTCTGTTGTCTTCATACTGCACTATTATTTTCAACCTACTCTGTTGTGTCTTCATGCTGCTCTATTGTGTCTTCACACTGCTCTGTTGTCTTCATACTGCTCTATTGTCTTCACACTACTCTGTTGTCTTCACACTGCTCTGTTGTCTTCATACTGCTCTGTTGTCTTCACACTGCTCTGTTGTCTTCAACCTACTCTGTTGTCTTCATACTGCTCTGTTTTTTCAACCTACTCTGTTGTGTCTTCATACTACTCTGTTGTCTTCATACTACTCTGTTGTCTTCAAACTGCTCTGTTGTCTTCATACTGCTCTGTTGTCTTCATACTACTCTGTTGTCTTCACACTGCTCTGTTGTCTTCATACTGCTCTGTTGTCTTCACACTGCTCTGTTGTCTTCATACACTCTGTTGTCTTCACATTGCTCTGTTGTCTTCATACTGCTCTGTTATCTTCATACTGCTCTGTTGTCTTCATACTGCTCTGTTGTCTTCATACTACTCTGTTGTCTTCACACTGCTCTGTTGTCTTCACACTGCTCTGTTGTCTTCACACTGCTCTGTTGTCTTCAACCTACTCTGTTGTCTTCATACTGCTCTGTTATTTTCAACCTACTCTGTTGTGTCTTCATACTGCTCTGTTGTCTTCATACTACTCTGTTATCTTCATACTGCTATGTTGTATTCATACTACTCTGTTGTCTTCATACTGCTCTGTTGTCTTCATACTGCTCTGTTGTGTCTTCACACTGCTCTGTTGTCTTCACACTACTCTGTTGTCTTCACACTACTCTGTTGTCTTCACACTACTCTGTTGTCCTCATACTGCTCTGTTATTTTCAACCTACTCTGTTATCTTCATACTGCTCTGTTATCTTCAACCTACACTGTTGTCTTCATACTGCTCTGTTATCTTCAACCTACTCTGTTGTCTTGATACTGCTCTGTTGTCTTCATAGTACTCTTTTATCTCCATAGTACTCTGTTGTCTTCATACTGCTCTGTTGTCTTCACACTACTCTGTTGTCTTCACACTACTCTGTTGTCTTCATACTGCTCTGTTGTCTTCATACTGCTCTGTTGTCTTTATACTACTCTGTTGTCTTCACACTACTCTGTTGTCTTCATACTGCTCTGTTGTCTTCACACTGCTCTGTTGTCTTCATACTACTCTGTTGTCTTCACACTGCTCTGTTGTCTTCATACTGCTCTGTTGTCTTTATACTACTCTGTTGTCTTCATACTACTCTGTTGTCTTCATACTGCTCTGTTGTCTTCATACTCCTCTGTTGTCTTCATACTGCTCTGTTATCTTCACACTACTCTGTAATCTTCATACTACTCTGTTGTCTTCATACTACTCTGTTGTCTTCATACGGCTCTGTTGTCTTCATACTGCTCTGTTGTCTTCACACTGCTCTGTTGTCTTCATAGTAGTCTGTTGTCTTCATACTGCTCTGTTGTCTTCATACTGCACTATTATTTTCAACCTACTCTGTTGTGTCTTCATGCTGCTCTATTGTGTCTTCACACTGCTCTGTTGTCTTCATACTGCTCTATTGTCTTCACACTACTCTGTTGTCTTCACACTGCTCTGTTGTCTTCATACTGCTCTGTTGTCTTCACACTGCTCTGTTGTCTTCAACCTACTCTGTTGTCTTCATACTGCTCTGTTATTTTCAACCTACTCTGTTGTGTCTTCATACTACTATGTTGTCTTCATACTACTCTGTTGTCTTCATACTGCTCTGTTGTCTTCATACTGCTCTGTTGTCTTCATACTACTCTGTTGTCTTCACACTGCTCTGTTGTCTTCATACTGCTCTGTTGTCTTCACACTGCTCTGTTGTCTTCATACACTCTGTTGTCTTCACACTGCTCTGTTGTCTTCATACTGCTCTGTTATCTTCATACTGCTCTGTTGTCTTCATACTACTCTGTTGTCTTCATACTGCTCTGTTGTCTTCATACTACTCTGTTGTCTTCACACTGCTCTGTTGTCTTCACACTGCTCTGTTGTCTTCACACTGCTCTGTTGTCTTCAACCTACTCTGTTGTCTTCATACTGCTCTGTTATTTTCAACCTACTCTGTTGTGTCTTCATACTGCTCTGTTGTCTTCATACTACTCTGTTGTCTTCATACTGCTATGTTGTATTCATACTACTCTGTTGTCTTCATACTGCTCTGTTGTCTTCATACTGCTCTGTTATTTTCAACCTACTCTGTTGTGTCTTCATACTGCTCTGTTGTCTTCATACTGCTCTGTTATTTTCAACCTACTCTGTTGTGTCTTCATACTACTCTGTTGTCTTCATACTGCTCTGATGTCTTCATACTACTCTGTTGTCTTCATACTACTCTGTTGTCTTCATACTGCTATGTTGTCTTCATACTACTCTGTTGTGTCTTCACACTGCTCTGTTGTCTTCACACTACTCTGTTGTCTTCACACTACTCTGTTGTCTTGACACTACTCTGTTGTCCTCATACTGCTCTGTTATTTTCAACCTACTCTGTTATCTTCATACTGCTATGTTGTCTTCATACTACTCTGTTGTGTCTTCACACTGCTCTGTTGTCTTCACACTACTCTGTTGTCTTCACACTACTCTGTTGTCTTGACACTACTCTGTTGTCCTCATACTGCTCTGTTATTTTCAACCTACTCTGTTATCGTCATACTGCTCTGTTATCTTCAACCTACACTGTTGTCTTCATACTGCTCTGTTATCTTCATAGTACTCTGTTATCTCCATAGTACTCTGTTGTCTTCATACTGCTCTGTTGTCTTCACACTACTCTGTTGTCTTCACACTACTCTGTTGTCTTCATACTGCTCTGTTGTCTTCACACTGCTCTGTTGTCTTCATACTGCTCTGTTGTCTTCATACTGCTCTGTTGTCTTTATACTACTCTGTTGTCTTCACACTACTCTGTTGTCTTCATACTGCTCTGTTGTCTTCATACTCCTCTGTTGTCTTCATACTGCTCTGTTATCTTCACACTACTCTGTTGTCTTCACACTACTCTGTTGTCTTCATACTGCTCTGTTGTCTTCACACTGCTCTGTTGTCTTCATACTGCTCTGTTGTCTTCATACTGCTCTGTTGTCTTTATACTACTCTGTTGTCTTCACACTACTCTGTTGTCTTCATACTGCTCTGTTGTCTTCATACTCCTCTGTTGTCTTCATACTGCTCTGTTATCTTCACACTACTCTGTAATCTTCATACTACTCTGTTGTCTTCATACTACTCTGTTGTCTTCATACTACTCTGTTGTCTTCATACTGCTCTGTTGTCTTCATAGTAGTCTGTTGTCTTCATACTGCTCTGTTGTCTTCATACTGCACTATTATTTTCAACCTACTCTGTTGTGTCTTCACACTGCTCTGTTGTCTTCATACTGCTCTGTTGTCTTCACACTACTCTGTTGTCTTCACACTGCTCTGTTGTCTTCATACTGCTCTGTTGTCTTCACACTGCTCTGTTGTCTTCAACCTACTCTGTTGTCTTCATACTGCTCTGTTATTTTCAACCTACTCTGTTGTATCTTCATACTACTCTGTTGTCTTCATACTACTCTGTTGTCTTCATACTGCTCTGTTGTCTTCATACTGCTCTGTTGTCTTCATACTACTCTGTTGTCTTCACACTGCTCTGTTGTCTTCATACTGCTCTGTTGTCTTCATACTACTCTGTTGTCTTCATACTACTCTGTTGTCTTCATACTGCTCTGTTGTCTTCATAGTAGTCTGTTGTCTTCATACTGCTCTGTTGTCTTCATACTGCACTATTATTTTCAACCTACTCTGTTGTGTCTTCACACTGCTCTGTTGTCTTCATACTGCTCTGTTGTCTTCACACTACTCTGTTGTCTTCACACTGCTCTGTTGTCTTCATACTGCTCTGTTGTCTTCACACTGCTCTGTTGTCTTCAACCTACTCTGTTGTCTTCATACCGCTCTGTTATTTTCAACCTACTCTGTTGTATCTTCATACTACTCTGTTGTCTTCATACTACTCTGTTGTCTTCATACTGCTCTGTTGTCTTCATACTGCTCTGTTGTCTTCATACTACTCTGTTGTCTTCACACTGCTCTGTTGTCTTCATACTGCTCTGTTGTCTTCACACTGCTATGTTGTCTTCATACACTCTGTTGTCTTCATACTACTCTGTTGTCTTCATACTACTCTGTTGTCTTCATACTACTCTGTTGTCTTCATACTGCTCTGTTGTCTTCATACTGCTCTGTTGTCTTCATAGTACTCTGTTGTGTCTTCATACTGCTCTGTTGTCTTCATACTGCTCTATTATTTTCAACCTACTCTGTTGTGTCTTCATACTACTCTGTTGTCTTCATACTGCTCTGTTGTCTTCATACTACTCTGTTGTCTTCATACTACTCTGTTGTCTTCATACTGCTCTGTTGTCTTCATAGTAGTCTGTTGTCTTCTTACTGCTCTGTTGTCTTCATACTGCTCTGTTATTTTCAACCTACTCGGTTGTGTCTTCATACTGCTCTGTTGTGTCTTCATACTACTCTGTTGTCTTCATACTACTCTGTTGTCTTCATACTGCTCTGTTGTCTTCACACTACTCTGTTGTCTTCACACTGCTCTGTTATCTTCATACTGCTTTGTTGTCTTCACACTGCTCTGGTGTCTTCATACTACTCTGTTGTCTTCATACTGCTCTGTTGTCTTCATACTACTCTGTTGTCTTCATAGTACTCTGTTGTCTTCATACTGCTCTGTTGTCTTCACACTGCTCTGTTGTCTTCATACTACTCTGTTGTCTTCACACTACTCTGTTGTCTTCATACTGCTCTGTTGTCTTCATACTACTCTGTTGTCTTCACACTACTCTGTTGTCTTCATACTGCTCTGTTGTCTTCACACTGCTCTGTTGTCTTCATAGTAGTATGTTGTCTTCACACTACTCTGTTGTCTTCATACTACTCTGTTGTGTCTTCACACTGCTCTGTTGTCTTCATACTGCTCTGTTGTCTTCATTCTGCTCTGTTGTCTTCATACTGCTCTGTTGTCTTCATACTGCTCTGTTGTCTTCATACTACTCTGTTGTCTTTATAGTACTCTGTTATGTCTTCCAATATAAAATGCTACATCAGTAGTAATCTGTTCTACTGATAAAATAATATAATATATAGGCAATGATCCTGATATGTGGTTGTTTCACCTACTTTAATTGAATACACTGAT